>NW_027361726.1:18450000-18545000 GCF_039654945.1 Dendrobates tinctorius | reverse complement strand
GGAGGAGGGAAGAAGAAGAAGAAGGAGGAGGGAAGAAGAAGAAGAAGGAGGAGGGAAGAAGAAGAAGAAGAAGACATACATGTCTGGCAAAATATAAATGAGGCTAACATAGTCAATATCTTTGTAACTCCTAACATCTTTAAAAAAAAAAGTTTAATTCCTGCTATTCCATTTGATTGGGCTAAACCTCTATGGCTTTAATGTCTCCTCCACCTCCCACAATACATTCTACATTATTCTTAGTTGTTTTTCTTCATGTAGAATTAACCTACAAGGAAAGAAAGGGTTTTTTTTAATTCCGATATTTTGGCCCCATTGACTTGCATTGGTTCCCGGTATCGGAATCGGCGATACCGATACTTTTTTTAAAGATCGGCCGATCCATTCCGATCCGATATTTTCAAGTATCGGCTGGTATCGCTCAACTCTAGTTAGGAGAGAGTTAATTAATCAATATTGTTGTGGTTTATTTTGCTCCTATATTTATATCCCAAGTTTTCATCTACTGCCAAGAATAGTAGGGGCGCAACAAAATAGTTTCGCCTAGGGCACCGTAATCTCTCGGGCCGGCCCTGAGTATGCAATATATCGAAAAACAACCCCAAGAATGTTGCAAACGTGCAAAAAAATAAACATTATATAAATCATCTCGGTACTCACAGTGTTTCTGGATCCTCCAGACTTTGCTGGTGGCTTCAATGTCACAGATGACTTTTTATAGGACTATAGCTCCATCCTATTGTGAAAGTTTCATTCTCTAATGATTAACCTGTAACCTGTGTGCTGCAGGATCATCTGTGCCAAACTCAATTACAATTATTTGAGTTGTATCAACTTATAACAAACTCTGTACCCCTCTAATAAGAAATATACTTGTAAAATACTTTCTTTTACAAGTCATTCAAATTTTACTTTTATAAAAATATTAATACACCAGAGAAAATTGAGTAACTAATCCATCAAAACAATAGTATCAATAGTAATTTTTATCAGACAAATATGTTAAAATTTGGCAATAAACATTTAGAACAAAGTATACTGACAAATGCATAAGCAAGATACAGGTGTCAATGTAGTACATGCCACATGTAAGCATTTTGATTGGGAAAGGATAATATAACATTCCAATACATATAATTACCAATACATTTTATAATAGAAATCCATTTATTACTAACTGTAAAATACTAATGCAGAAGACAGAAGGAGTCAAATATATTTAAATTGCCAGCATTACATAACATATATACGAGTTTCAAAAAATACCATATAGACACATCAAAAAGACAATTCATTATAACTGCACTAAGAATCCATAGCCATAAGGATTCCTAGAACCCACACTGCGTATATTGATTCCTAAAATCTCTTACCCATACATCACCCACATGGACCAATATCTAAGCAGTTCCAACTCGCGTTTCGCATGGGCCTCCTCGGGGGGCACGAGGGGCTGTTTTATGAAAGATGTCTAGCCCAAAAATGGCTAATGGGTGAGTACAATGCTTAATATATATTATACAGCAAGTGGAGAAAATTGGAGATGGGACATTCATATAGGTTTTGCAATGGGTTTTTATCACTTGGTGCAAACTGTAATAACTAAACAACCATATATAGCTGTGTACATTCTGCATAAAAGAAACCACTCCAGTGATTTTTATTTTATTTTACTGCTGGTATGGTGTCAATAACTTAAGTTCCCTATCGTCTACAAGACTAACTACTATAATACTGCCCCCTATGTACAAGAATATAACTACTATAATACTGCCCTCTATGTACAAGAATATAACTACTATAAAACTGCCCCCTATGTACAAGAATATAACTACCATAATACTGCCCCATATGTACAAGAATATAACTACTATAATACTGCCCCCTATGTACAAGAATATAACTACTATATACTGCTCCTATGTACAAGAATATAACTACTATTATACTGCTCCTATGTACAAGAATATAACTACTATAATACTGTTCCTATTGTGGTGTAGTGACCACTGTGTCCACTAGGGGGCGCTGTATGGATGTCCTAGGAGAGAGGATGAATGGCAGAATCCTGAATGACCATTATGTATCTCAAGGTGGGTGGTCTTGAGATGGAGACTTATGTGTGTGTTGATCAGCAGTGATACTGCTGAGGTGCTGTTTCAATGTGTCAGGGAGAAGTCTCCAGGTAACTGGGGAGACTGGCGGACCCAGTTACCTACAAACCCACCCAGGGTGTGTGTTTAAGAACGCTATTATAAAGTATGTATGAGTGGTTGAAGGACCTGTGATGAGGTCATAGCCATGTGACCCGGTGGGCGTGGCTACGGACCATATAAGGTGGCCAGGGTAGGTCACATGAAGTGAATGCAGGGACCTGGTTGGTCCGTTTAGGAAGGTCCCGTCTGAGAGAGATGGGCTGTCTTCCTGACAGCAAGTGAATGCTGTGTTAAAGGCTACACGTGCCTGATAGTTCCCTGGAGGGAAGGGACGTCTGCAGTGAGCTGAAGCAGCCATGAAGGAACCCTGACGGGTGAAATATCTGTGAGGCTCAAGAGCCTGAGTACTGGACATTGCGTAACCTGTGTGACCACAGGCTTAACAGAGGGAAGCTCTGTCATGGACGCTATTCTGTTAATATGAACTTTATGTTGCTGGTCATGGTTTATGATGCATGAATAAACTGCATGGACTGAGATTGTTTTATGGAAAACCCGTGCTGGATGTGGTTATTTGGCTCCCAAGCGAGTATCCCCTACCCGAATGACAGCGCTACCTTACACTATGCATAAGAATATAACTACTATAATACTGCTCCTATGTAGAAGAATACAACTACTATAATACTACCCAATGTGTAAGAATATAACTGCAATAATACTGCTCCTATGTACAAGAATATAACTACTATAATACTGCTCCTATGTACAAGAATATAACTACTATAATACTGCTCCTATGTACAGGAATATAACTACTGTAATGATCTTTTTACTTAAAAACTGACAGCGATATGTTTAAAAAATATTACATTAAAATCTCATAGCAATAAATGGTAAAGGAGATAAATATTTGGTTACATCACTTAAACAATAGCATTAGCAAACATTGACAAATCCCAATACATGGATGTTCCTCCAGGCCACATTACCTGGGTTCCTCTTTATATCCTTCTTATATACAGCCTTGAGACTTTCTAGGATGTTATACCTGACAATATCACAGGGCAGGACTTCCTTATTGATGAGCAGGCAACACCGCGCACACCACAGATGGTAGATGGTCACCACGTTTATTATATATAGAGGGCTTCTGTTAAACGCCCTTAGCTCAGGTTGGATATCTCCATACAGCAACTGACCATACGACTGTCCCACCAGGTGCGGTAACTTTAGGGACAAGGACACAGACTCCTATACCTGCATTCTAAAGGGACACTCTAACAGCAGATGCTCCATCGTCTCCAGTATATGAGGGCACTCTTCTCTGGGACAGGATCTGTCTGATACATTCCTACACTTTACATTATCTCTAACAGATTATTATTATTATTTATTGTTATAGCGCCATTTATTCCATAGCGCTTTACATGTAAGGAGTGGTACACATAATAAAAACAAGTACAATAATGTTAAACAATACGAGTTATAACTGGTACAGGAGGAGAGAGGACCCTGCCCGCGAAGGCTCACAATCTACAAGGGATGGGTGAGAATACAGTAGGCAAGGGTAGAGCTGGTCATGCAGCGGTTTGGTCGATCGGTGGTTACTGCAGGTTATAGGCTTGTCGGAAGAGGTGGGTCTTCAGGCTCTTTTTGAAGGTTTCGATGGTAGGTGAGAGTCTGAAATGTTGTGGTAGAGAGTTCCAGAGTAGGGGTGATGCGCGAGAGAAATCTTGTATGCAATTGTGGGAAGAGGAGATAAGAGAGGAGTAGAGAAGGAGATCTTGTGAGGATCGGAGGTTGCGTGCAGGAAAGTACCGGGAGACGAGGTCACAGATGTATGGAGGAGACAGGTTGTGGATGGCTTTGTATGTCATGGTTAGGGTTTTGTACTGGAGTCTCTGGGCAATGGGGAGCCAGTGAAGGGATTGACAGAGGGGAGAAGCTGGGGAATAGCGGGGGGACAGGTGGATTAGTCGGGCAGCAGAGTTTAGAATAGTTTGGAGGGGTGCGAGAATGTTTGAGGAAAGGCCACAGAGCAGGAGGTTGCAGTAGTCAAGGCGAGAGATGATGAGGGCATGGACAAGGGTTTTTGCAGATTTTTGGTTGAGGAATGAACGGATTTGTGAAATATTTTTGAGTTGAAGTCGGCAGGAAGTGGAAAGGGCTTGGATATGTGGTTTGAAGGAGAGATCAGCGTCAAGGATTACCCCGAGGCAGCGAGCTTGTGGGACTGGGGAGAGTGGGCAGCCATTTACTGTAATGGATAGGTTCGTTGGGGGGGTCACGTGAGATGGGGAAAGATGATGAATTCTGTTTTGTCCATGTTAAGTTTCAGAAATCTAGCGGAGAAGAAGGATGAAATAGTGGACAGACATTGAGGGATTCTGGTTAGTAGGGAGGTGATATCTGGTCCAGAGATGTAGATCTGTGTGTCATCAGCATAGAGATGATACTGAAAGCCATGAGATTCTATGAGCTGTCCCAGGCTAAAGGTGTAAATGGAGAAGAGCAGGGGTCCTAGGACTGAACCTTGTGGGACTCCGACAGATAGGGGGCGAGGTGAGGAGGTGGTGTGTGAGTGGGAGACGCTGAATGTCCGGTCTGTTAGGTATGATGAGATCCAGGATAGGGCCAAGTTTGTGATGCCAAGGGATGAGAGGGTCTGTAATAATAGGGAATGGTCCACTGTGTCAAAGGCAGCTGACAGGTCCAGGAGGAGGAGGACAGAGTAGTGTCGCTTGCTCTTGGCGGTTAAGAGGTCATTGGTGACCTTGGTAAGGGCAGTTTTAGTGGAGTGGTGGGACCGGAAGCCAGATTGTAAGCGGTCGAAGAGGGAGCAAGAAGAGAGATGGGAGGACAGTTCAAGGTAGATGTGTTGTTCCAGGAGCTTGGAGGCATAGAGAAGTGATATAGGGCGATAGCTAGATACAGAGGATGGGTCAAGAGAGGGCTTTTTGAGGATAGGTGTGATGGAGGCATGTTTAAAGCTTGAGGGGAAAACACCAGTTGTTAGTGATAGGTTGAAGAGATGGGTTAGGGTTGGGATGAAGACTGTGGTGAGGTTTGGGATGAAGTGGGATGGGATTGGGTCAAGTGCACAGGTGGTGAGATATGATCTTGAGAGTAGAGTGGAGAGTCGATCTTCTGTAATGGTGGAGAAGTTGGTTTTGGAGGTGGAGGGCTGGGAAGTCGGGAGGAGGGGCTCTGGGGGTTGTTGACCAAAACTGTCTCTGATGTTATCAATCTTCTGCTTGAAAAATGAGGCAAAGTCTTCAGCTGAGATGAGTGGGGAGGGAGGAGGTGCTGGGGGATGGAGGAGAGAATTGAAGGTGTTGAATAACTGTTTAGGGTTGTGAGACAGGGAGGATATGAGAGATGAGAAGTAGGTTTATTTAGCTGTGGCGAGTGTGGTCTTGAAAGTAGTGAGGGACTGTTTGAATGCGATGAAGTGCTCGTTGGAGTGGGATCTTTTCCATCTGTGCTCAGCAGCCCTGGAAGCTCGCCTCAGTTCTTTGGTCAGGCTGGTGTGCCAGGGCTGTCTGTTGATTTTGCGAGCTTTGGTATGTGTAAGTGGGGCAGCAGATTCCAAAGCTACAGCTATTGTGGTGTTATATAGAGCAGCAGCGTCATCCGCATTGTGTAAGGAACTTATGTCTGTGAGAGGGAGGAGGGATTCAGAGAATGAGTGTAGGTCAAGGTGTTTAAGATTTCTGCGAGGGTATGAAAGTTTGTGGGGTGGGGATTGTAGACATGGAGTGGAGAGGGAAGAGAATGTGAGAAGGTTGTGGTCAGAGAGAGGAAGAGGTGAGTTAGAGAGGTTAGATACGGAGCAGAGGCGGGTGAAGATGAGGTCCAGTGTGTGGCCATCTTTGTGGGTGGCTGTAGAAGACCATTGAGTGAGGCCGAAGGAGGAAGTGAGAGATAGAAATTTAGTGGAAGCTGAGAGGGAAGTGTCAATGGGGATGTTAAAGTTGCCCATGATGATAGTAGGGATGTCCGCGGAAAGGAAATGAAGTAGCCAGGTGGTGAAGTGGTCAAAGAAGGTGGTGGCTGGCCCTGGGGGGCGGTAGATGACAGCCAGCTGGAGGTTGGAGGGGGAGTAGATGTGCACAGAGTGCACCTCAAAGGAAGGGAGGGTAACAGAGGGTGGCAGTGGGATTGGGGTGAAGGAGCAGGTATCTGACAGGTGAAAACCAACTTCTCCGCCATGTTTGCTGCTGGGGCGGGGGGTGTGAGAAAGGTGGAAGCCACCATATGAAAGTGCAGCAGGAGAGGCTGTGTCAGAAGGGGTGAGCCAGGTTTCGGTGATGGCGAGGAAGGAAGCTTTGGTAGTAACAAAAAGATCATGGATGTAGGAAAGCTTGTTGCAGACAGAGCGAGCGTTCCACAGAGCTCCTGTTAGTGGGACTGGGGAAGTGGGGGCTGGGTGAATGGGTATAAGGTTGGAGTGTTTACGGAAGGTTGTGACAGAGCGTGGATGGGAGGTAGAAATGACTGTGGGAATGTGGTGAGGAGGACCAGGATTTGGAGAGATATCACCAGCAGTGAGAAGGAGCAGAGAAAGTGTTAGCAGGTGGGAGCAGGAGAGGGCATGAGGGGGCTGTCTGTGTTTGGAGACAGATGATTGTATGTTAAGGAACAGTTTTGAGGAGGAGGTGAGGTGGATGGGGAGGATTGAAGAAGAGATGAACAGTTCCTTACTAGGATAAGGGATTAGGGGAATTAGCAGAAAGTGAAGGATTATAGGGGTGAAAGTGAAAACAAACAGAAACATTGTTTACAGTGACTGTGTACAGTTACCTTCATTTCCCTTCTGGTTCAATTCTGGTTTTAATTCTAAAATTTATCTTCACACTTCTAGGACACACTTATAGGAATCACACTGCAGACTGAAGTCTATGCAGACTTGAGCTATGCAATATATGCACAACTAAGTGCACTGAGGTGTGAAGAAGAGAAACAGATATTTTACCATGGAGCACCAGCCACGCTACATCTCTCATATGAGGGGAACTCTGGGATCTAACACGTTTTTTGCAGCCTGTTTTACATCTAGACTCGAGGCGCCCCTCAGTTGTACCTGGACACTGAAGTGAGATGACAGGACATTCTTATAGAGCTCCTTCCTGCTGAGCTGCTTGACATCATCATAAAAAATCCTCCATCTGATGACCTTACTTATTATGTGGACACCATACCAAGAAACATTATTCTTTAGTCGTCCTGAGATTCTCTTGATGGGGTCCCTGTTATGAATGAGTCACCGTAGGAGGCAAAAGCAGAAATACAAGCTAAGTCCAGAAAACCAGAGAAGTTGGCAACTATCAGATTGCAGACCCCTGAACCTATCAGCACAACTAGCAGTAGCCGTGGGGGGTTCCTACGATGCCCTAGACCCCTCGATCACAGCCGGAGAAATACATAGGCCTAAAGAAAGAAAGGGGAAATCTAAACTGCCCCAGAGCAGACCCCAAAGCAATAGGCAGCCCCCAACATATAATGACGGTGAAGCAAGATGAAAATACTAACACAGACAGAAAGACTGAGCAAAGACGGGGCCCCAAAACTACCTAGATAGGAAAGGACAGGAAGGCTGCTGTTTGCAATCTGCCAAAACCCTATCAAAGACATAAGCCAACCAGCTGATATGAAAAAGGCCCTGAAGCAGCTAGGCTTCAACAACTGAATCAGCACTCAGGTATTTTCAGAAGACAGAGCTAAATGAATTCAGCACACCCCAGCAGGGAATGGCAGAAATCCAGAAAAACAAAGCAAAAACAAAGTCAAAGCACAAAAGCAAAAGGCCGAGCAGCAAACTTAGCTTTGGAGGAGCAGGAATTCAGACTGGTCTCCAAGGATCCCACAGAGAAATCACCCGCAGGGCAGAAGGGCGTCGGCAGCATTATATCCAGACCGTAACTCCACTCAGCCAGTCACAATCATCAGCCTCAGGTGTTTGACAATCAGGCTCACTACCTTTCTTTACCAGAAGAGGGAGTTCCTCGGGCCTCAGTAATGAAGGGGAAAATGAACTCACAACAGTACCTCCCCCTTGAGGAGGGGTCACCGAACCCTCAACTATGCCACCAGGGCGATCAGGGTGAGCCCGATGAAAGGCACGCACCAATCGTTTGGCATGAATTTCAGAGGCGGAGACCCAGGAATTATCCTCCTGACCATAACCCTTCCACTTAACCAAATACTGGAGTCTCCATCTAGCCAGACGGGAATCCAGTACTTTCTCTACCTCATACTCCATGTTACCTTCAACCAATACAGGGTCTGGAGGTGCCACCCCCGGAACAACAGGTTCAACAAACCTCTTCAACAAAGATTTATGGAACACATTATGGATTTTAAATGTGACAGGAAGAGCCAAACGAAAAGAGACCGGATTAATTATCTCCAAAATCTTGTAAGGTCCAATAAATCTAGGCTTAAACTTAGGAGAAGCCACCTTCATAGCAATATTTTTTGATGATAACCACACCATATCACCATCCTTAAACTGGGGACCAATGGTCCTATGTCGGTTGGAAAACCGCTGGGCCTTCTCCTGGGAGAGAGATAACTTATCCACCACTTGGTCCCAGATCTGGTGCATTCTCTCCACCACAGTGTCAACACCTGGGCAGGCAGAGGGCTCCACCTGCCCTGAAGAAAATCGATGATGAAACCCAAAGTTACAAAAAAAAGGTGACATCAAAGTGGCAGAACTAGCTCTATTATTCAAAGCAAATTCGGCCAAGGGCAAAAATGAAACCCAATCATCCTGATCAGCAGAAATAAAACATCTCAAATATGACTCCAAGGTCTGGTTTGTTCTCTCTGTCTGCCCATTGGTCTGAGGGTGAAAAGCAGAGGAGAAGGACAACTGAATTCCCAGCTTGGAACAGAAAGTTCTCCAAAATCTAGACACAAACTGCACTCCTCTGTCAGATACAATGTTCTCAGGAATCCCGTGCAAACGAACCACCTGTTGTAAAAACAGGGGCACCAACTCAGAGGAAGACGGCAACTTAGGGAGTGGTACAAGATGAACCATCTTAGAGAACATATCACAAATCACCCAAATAACAGTCATCCTCTGAGACACAGGCATATCAGAGATGAAATCCATTGAAATATGGGTCCATGGCCTCTTGGGGGCAGGCAAAGGCATCAACAACCCACTAGAGCGAGAACACGATTTAGACCGGGAGCACGTCCCACAGGACTGCACAAAATTCCTGACATCACGAGACAAGGAGGGCCACCAAAAAAACCGACTCACCAGATCTCTAGTACCAAAAATACCTGGATGACCAGCCAAAGCAGAGCAATGAACTTCAGACATCACTCTCTTCTTCCACTGGTCAGGAACATACAACTTTCCACTGGGACAACGCTCAGGTTTGTCCTCCTGGAACTCTTCCAGAGCACGTCTCAAATCAGGCGAGATGGCAGAAAGAACTACCCCTTCGCCTAAGATGGTAGCAGGCTTAGTCACCACAGGAGAATCAGCAAGGAAGCTCCTAGAGAGGGCTTCTGCCTTGACATTCTTTGTTCCAGGAAGAAAAGAAACCACAAAATCAAAACGTGTAAAAAAACAAGGCCCACCTAGCCTGTCTAGGGTTCAAGCGCTTAGCCGACTCTAGGTAAATCAAATTCTTGTGGTCAGTGAGGACCACGACTTGATGCTTAGCTCCCTACAACCAATGTCTCCACTCCTCAAATGACCATTTCATGGCCAACAGTTCCCTATTCCCCACATCATAGTTACGTTCAGATGGAGAGAACTTTCGGGAAAAGAAAGCACAGGGATTCATTTTAGATGTTACAGGATCCTTTTGGGACAAAACAGCTCCTGCACCAATCTCAGAAGCATCCACCTCTACCTGGAATGGAAGTGAGACATCAGGTTGCCGCAAAACCGGGGCGGAGGTGAATCTTCGCTTCAACTCCTGAAAGGAAGAAACAGCCTCCGGAGACCAATTTAACACATCAGCACCCTTTTTAGTCAAATCAGTCAATGGCTTGGCAATACTAGAAAATTTTGCTATAAATTTCCGATAAAAATTAGCAAAACCCAAAAACTTCTGGAGGGCCTTCAAAGAAGTGGGCTGAACCCAATCGTGAATGGCCTGTACCTTGGCCGGGTCCATTTCAATAGTTGACGGGGACAAAATAAATCCCAAAAAAGAAATCCTCTGTACTCCAAAAAAGGAATTTAGATCCCTTGACATACAGGGAATTCTCCCTCAAGACCCGGAACACAGTCCGAATATGTTCCACATGAGAATCCCAATCCTTGGAGAAGATCAAAATATCATCCAGATAGATAATCAAAAATTTATCGACAAAATCTCGGAAAATATCGTTCATGAAGCACTGGAAGACAGAAGGGGCATTAGTGAGCCCAAAAGGCTTCACCTGGTACTCAAAATGTCCCTCCGGAGTATTAAACGCCGTCTTCCATTCATCCCCATGCTTAATGCAAATAAGATTATACGCCCCCCTGAGGTCAAGCTTGGTAAACCAGCAAGCACCTTTAACTCTTGGAGAATAGATCAGAAATCAGGGGTAACGGATACTGATATTTAACAGTAATTTTGTTGAGGGCACGATAATCAATACAAGGTCTTAATGATCCATCCTTTTTGGCTACAAAAAAAAAACCGGCACCCAAGGGTGACGAGGATGGTCTAATATGACCCTTCTCCAACACCTCCTTAATATAGGATCGCATAGCCTCGTGCTCGGGTACAGATAAATTGAAGAGCCGACCCTTGGGAAATTTACACCCCGGGCTCAGTTCAATTGCACAGTCATAACTTCTATGAGGAGGCAGAGACGCAGACTCATTCTCACTAAATACATCATAAAAGTCCGCCAAATAATCAGGAACATCATGCGACTGAGGAGAGGTGGAAAACACTGGAGCCTCACTAAAGGCACACCAACAACCCCAACTCACCACAGACACAGATTTCCAATCCAAAACTGGATTATGAATCTGTAACCAGGGAAACCCCAGAACAGTATCATGCAGATTATGCAACACCAGATATCTGCAATTTTCTTGATGGTCTGGGGCGACCCGCATTACCACCTGGGTCCAAAACTGGGGTTTATTTTTAGCCAAAGGAGTAGCATCAATTACCCTCAGAGGGATAGACGTCTGCAGAGGTGTCATCGGAAATCCACAACGTTTAGCAAAATCCAAGTCCATTATGTTTAGGGCTGCTCCCGAATCCACAAACGCCTTGGCGGAAAATGTGGACAGGGAGCAGATCAGAGTAATAGCCAGAAGAAACTTAGGTTGAACACCCCCAACAGAAAACGTGTGTGCAAAGCGTTTCTCTCGTTTGGGACAGACAGAAATAATATGCGAGGCATCTCCACAGAAAAAACACAACTTATTACGCCTTCTGAACTCCTGACGCTGCTCTCTGGAAAAAACTCTATCACATTGCATAGGTTCAGACATTTGTTCAACAGGTGGCAACACCTCTCGTGCAGCTTTGCGTTCGCGCAAACGCCGATCAACCTGAATGGCTAATGACATAGAATCGTCAAGACCAGAGGGAACAGGAAATCCCACCTTAGTATCTTTTACGGCTTCTGACAACCCCTTCCGAAAGAGAGCAGCCAAGGCATTATCATTCCAGGTAGTAAGTACTGCCCACTTTCGGAATTTTTGACAGTACAATTCTGCAGAATCACGACCCTGGCTCAATGCCAGCAGGGTCTTTTCAGCCTGATCAATGGCATTACGTTCGTCATACAACAACCCCAAAGCTTGAAAGAATGAGTTCACATTAGTCAGAATAGGATCATCTGGTTTCAAAGAAAGCGCCCAATCCTGGGGATCGCCACGCAGCAAAGAGATGACAATTTTAACCTGCTGCACGGAGCTCCCTGACGAGTTAGGCTTCAAGGCAAAAAATAATTTACAATTATTTTTGAAATTCAAAAATTTAGACCGATCCCCAAAAAATACATCAGGTGTAGGAATCTTTGGTTCAGCAGCATGTGAATGAGCAAGGTAGGCGGAAATTCCCCGCACTTCCACAGCGAGCTGCTCCACACGATCAAACAATGGCTTTATCTCCATTGAGAGAGAAAAAAAAAATTCCCCCTACCGCCTCAGAGATATAGAGGAAAAAAAATATACACACTTTTTTTTTTTTTTTTTTTCAATTCTTTCCTGCTATTGAGTACCCTAGAATCTGCGGTATGGCGGGTGATTCTGTTATGAATGAGTCACCGTAGGAGGCAAAAGCAGAAATACAAGCTAAGTCCAGAAAACCAGAGAAGTTGGCAACTATCAGATTGCAGACCCCTGAACCTATCAACACAACTAGCAGTAGCCGTGGGGGGTTCCTACGATGCCCTAGACCCCTCGATCACAGCCGGAGAAATACATAGGCCTAAAGAAAGAAAGGGGAAATCTAAACTGCCCCAGAGCAGACCCCAAAGCAATAGGCAGCCCCCAACATATAATGACGGTGAAGCAAGATGAAAATACTAACACAGACAGAAAGATAGACTGAGCAAAGACGGTGCCCCAAAACTACCTAGATAGGAAAGGACTGGAAGGCTGCTGTCTGCAATCTGCCAAAACCCTATCAAAGACATAAGCCAACCAGCTGATATGAAAAAGGCCCTGAAGCAGCTAGGCTTCAACAACTGAATCAGCACTCAGGTATTTTCAGAAGACAGAGCTAAATGAATTCAGCACACCCCAGCAGGGAATGGCAGAAATCCAGAAAAACAAAGCAAAAACAAAGTCAAAGCACAAAAGCAAAAGGCCGAGCAGCAAACTTAGCTTTGGAGGAGCAGAAATTCAGACTGGTCTCCAAGGATCCCACAGAGAAATCACCCGCAGGGCAGAAGGGCGTCGGCAGCATTATATCCAGTCCGTAACTCCACTCAGCCAGTCACAATCATCAGCCTCAGGTGTTTGACAATCAGGCTCACTACCTTTCTTTACCAGAAGAGGGAGTTCCTCGGGCCTCAGTAATGAAGGGGAAAATGAACTCACAACAGGTCCCCTACCGACCACACAGACACAAACTGCTGATTCTGGTTCTTAAACAGACAAGACCATGGCACCTTCTCTGAATTCTTACAAAATGAAAAATTCTTCATGGGAAACAAAAGATTAAAGAACAGCTCTGGACAAGGCATGGAGAGACCACCATCATTATGAGGGAGATAGACAATGTTTCTCCTTACCACATTCACCCTGTTACCCCACAAGAAGTGAAAGAAGACATTGGTAAGTCTGGGGAGCAATGTATCTGGCATCGGGAACACCACACTGATATAGAGGAAGAGCAGGAGCAGAAAGGTCTTCAGCAGGCGGATCTTCTCCAGAAACGTCAGATTCCAGTGTTTCCAGCTCTGCACCTTCTGCTCACACACCACCAGCTTCTCCTCCCAGTTTACCTTCCCATCATCTACAGCACCAAACACAACTCACAAAATCTTTATCTGACCCTGAACTATTCTAAAGGGCACAGAGAAGATATCACAGTCGCTCCCCAGCCACAACGCCTCGCTCTTCTCCATGTTCACAGAGGAGTTAGATACATTGGAGAAGGCTGTGATCTCCTGCTGTAGAGCCACACAGTCATCTCTAGAAGACACCACAACCAACACATCATCCGCATAGGCACAGAACTTTAACTCCTCCACCATATTCTGCAGGTGGCACCTCAGCCCTGTGAAATCTCTATGATCCTGCACTTTTCTGAGGAAAGGATCCAGACTGAAGACATATATCAATGGGCTGAGAGGGCAACCCTGCCTCACCCCTGACATGATCGCGAAGGGCTTGGGCAACTGACCGTTAATCAGTGGCAGACCTACAAGGCCATATGTCTCCTCGATATATCTCTGAACTAATCTCCCGATATCTTCCATGGCGTAATCTCTGGTCCTCCCAAGACCTCCTTCTCTCCTCCACACTTATTTGCTCTTCACCTAACAGCCTCCAAGACTTCTTCCGAATATCCCCCATCCTCTGGAATTCTTTGCCCCAACATGTCCAACTATCAACCACACTCGGATCCTTCAGATGGAACCTGAAAACCCAACTCTTCAGGAAAGCTTACAGCCTGCAATGATCTCCGCTGCCTCCTCACCACTACTGGAGCTCCTGCCTCACCATCACTGGAGCTGCTGCAACCCCCCCAACCTTCTGTCTCCTTCCCCACCATCCTGTAGAATGTAAGCCCGCAAGGGCAGGGTCCTCTCTCCCCTCTATATCGGTCAGTGATTGTTAGTTTGTTTACTGTAAATTATATCTGTAATTTGTATGTAACCCCTTCTCATGAACAACACCATGGAACCAATGGTGCTTTATAAATAAATAATAATAATGACCTGCACGTCAGGGGTTAATGTCTTGAGCTCAGTGCAGGCTTTGACCTGCACACCTGGGGTTAATTACTGTGGCCTCTCTTTGGTTCAGGCCAAGCTTTTTATTGCCCTGAGATACTCCAATCCCTGTCAGTTATACTTTTGCCTTGGGCCAAGTGTTTTGACCCCTGTGTGCCTGTTCGTTGTCTTATAGCTTGCTTATATGGTTCTGATCCGGTTCTGTCCCCCGTTGTGAGTTTGCCTGTTGATTCTGTACTGTATATCTGCTTCTCTGGTTTCTGACTTCTTGGCTACGTCTTGACTATCCGTTCTGTCTTGCCCTTTGGTAATTGTCGTGCTATCTTGTGCTTTGACCCCGGCCTGATCTGGTTTATTTCCCTGTCTATGCCTATTAGTAACTTTGTTCCATAGTTACCATTCTAGGAGTTTTCCTGCAGCTCCTAGCTCTCGGGAGTTTAGGCCACACTCCCAGCAGTCACATGCTTCAGGTCCTGTTGGTCTAGCACACATCTTCACTGCTGCTGCCTCGCTCCACAGGTATCTTAGCGCACAGTTTGTCTTACTCAGGACATGCACACTGGATCAGTGAGCAAGAGCAGTGCAGTGTTCCTGACATTATAACTGACCGTGAACTTTTTTCTTTTTTTTTCCCCACTTCTGCAGCATGGACCCAATGCATGCTTTATCTGAGCAGGTGAAAAGCTTGACTCAGTCGCTGCAGAAGCTAAGTTTGGAACAACTCTGTCCCAGTCCCAACGGCAGGTTGTGGGCTCAGTTCAGGGGGCGCTTTCCACAGGGTTTCAGCAGGTGGGGACTAGAGATGTCATTTTACTCCCACCTAAATCCCCGGTTAAGTTACCGGATACATTTGCTGGTAACAAAAATGAATTTAGTGCGCTTAAGGAGGGCTGTAAGCTTTTTTTTCTCCTTGAGACCCCATTCCTCTGGGGATGAGAAACAGAGGGTGGGGGTGGTTATGTCCCTGCTTAGGGGGTCCCCACAAGCCTGGGCAATTTCTTTTTCCTCTTCTGCCCAGGAGAGAATGATTGTGGATGCGTTTTTTGAGGCCTTATGGCATATTTAACATGAGCCGGATAGAGTGCATTTGGCTGCGGACAAGGTGATGAGTGTCTGCCAGGGGAAGCACTCGGCCGAGTGGTTCTGCTCTGAATTTAGACGTTGGGCAGCTGAGATTTCTTGGAGTGATTCCGCCTTTCGGGGGTTATTCTGTAGAGGCCTGTGTGATCGTCTGAAGGATGCTCTAGCACTTCATCCTCTCCTGACTCCCTAGAGGAGTTATGCAACTCGAAACATCATTATTCTCCAGTGGAGGTGAGACCCAAACTCCTCCTGTGGCTAGGGAGATGTGCACTGTCACCTGTGAGGAGAAGGAAAGAAGACGCCGTCAGGAGAAACAGTTGTGCTTCTATTGTGGGGAATCTGGACATTGGAAGAAGGACTGCCCCTCCTGTCCGTTATCCTCCAAGGTGGCGGGAAACCAATAGGTCTGGGTAGTAGTCGAGGAGGCTACCCAGACCTTCAGGTACCTTTTTCCTCACTTGCAAAAGTTGTGCTTCAGGTGGAACTGGAACTTGGTAATGGTCCTTTTCAGACTACCGCTTTTGTTGACTGTGGCTCTGCTGTTAACCTGATTGATGCCCGAATTATAACTTTTAATAAGATAGGGACAGTTAGGCTTCAGGATCCTGTTAAACTTGTGGCAATTGACTTGTCCCCTCTTACCTGGGACGGTATCTGTTTTAGGTCTGAACTTTTTTCTCTGAAAGTGGGTCCCACTCATGTGGAAAAATTAACTTGTCATGTGTTAGATAACTTGCCTGCAGGACTGGTACTGGGAATGCCTTGGCTTCAACGCCATAATCCTACCATTGATTGGGTAGCAGGGGAGATCACTCAGTGGGGATGCAAAAATAAATGTTGTAACCTGGGACCTCTTGTTAACTCTTTTAAATCCGTATCTGTGTCATCTGTCGGTCTGGAAGGTATTCCGGAGTACCTGAAGGATTTCAAAGGCGTATTTTCCGAAAGCGAGGCTGAGGCACTGCCACCACATAGACCCTACGATTGTGCCATTGATTTAGTACCCGGAGCCAAGTTACCTAAGGCTCGGTTGTTCAATTTGTCCGGGCCTGAGTGCCAAGCCATGAAGGAGTACATAGCTGAAGGGCATATCAGGCCTTCTGTGAAACCCTTGGGGTCTGTCAAGGAGGACTCTGAGCCTGTTGTTCCTCCAGTGTGTCACGGTCACGCATGGCTAGACACAGCGCCTCCAGCAGGGCAGATTTAGATGACACGCTAGACCCTGGATACACTGCCTCCAGTGGGGCGAATTTAAATAATAAAACGTGCAGCTGGATACGCTGCTGTTATGAGCTCATTTTCCCCTTCACCTTTGATGTCCGATGAACACCCTCTGCTGGTGAAAGGAGGTAGTGAAATTGATTTGGATGGGAAAAACCTGTCATCTGAACAGGTAGAGTGTGATTGGACATCCGGAATCTCTGAGTGGATATAAGGCCGCCGACGCCCTGCTGGGTTGCTGGTGATCCTCTCTGCTCTGAGCTCTGGCCTCCAGTTTAGTCCTGTCTACTAAAGCTAAGTTTTTGCTCTGCTATTGTTCCATGAGATTTTGTCTGGTTTACTTAGTGTTTGTGTTCAGCCAGCCCTGGTTGGGACTGGCTGAACTCCATTTTTGTCTCTGATCAGTTGATCTCTTTGCTCTGTTTTCAGAATATACCTGAGTGCTGATATAGTGATTTTGAAGTCTAGTGACTTCAAGGCCTTTTCTATCAGACGTGTTGGACATTATTTTTGGCAGGGTTTTTGCGTGATTGCAGACAGTTGCCTTTCTTTCCTGTCCTATCTAGTTAGTGAGGGCCCCATCGTTTGCTCAGCCTGTCTTTCTGTCTGTGTTTGTGTTTTCATCTGTTTTCACCGTCAATACATGCTGGGGGCTGTATATTGCTTTGGGGTCTGCTCTGGGGCAGTTTAGATTTCCCCTTTCTTTCTTTAGGTTTATTTAGTTCTCCGGCTGTGAACGAGGTGTCTAGGACCACCGTAGGAACACCCCACGGCTACTGTTAGTTGTTGTGAATAGGATCAGGGGTCTGCAATCCGCTAGCTACCAACCTCTCCGGTTTTCTGGACTTGGATTGTATTTTTGTTTTTTCCTCCTCCGGTGACTCATTCATAACACGCCGCCTCCAACAGGCGAATTTAGGTAATACACGTAACACGTAAATCTGGAAACCCAACCTCCATTAAGGTGAATTTAAACAATAAAAGGGAAAACCTGGGTAACAATAACAATGGTGGCCCTGCGATAGGGAACAGGGAAGTGGAGACCTCCTGCACTCCCCTGAGTCAGTGTCTCCACACTCCTAACGTTCCCTAGGTCGGTTCCGCACCGGGCGACGATCAGGAACCTAAAAACCCTGACTCGCCCTGCACCTAAACCCTCACTAGGGAAATGGTCAGTGTGGAAGCTAATCCCACCACTGCACTAAAACACACATATGGAAAAGTGACAAAACAGGGGAAACACCACTTAGCTTTGCTGTGTTGCTTGCGCTTCCAGCAACAGAGCCCACCACCTGCGTGCATCTTTTCCTCCGACCGGATCCAACACCGTAGTGCATCCCTGGAGCAAACAGAGTCCACCATCTGCGTACAGCTGTCCAGAAACAGAGTCCAGCAAATGCGTCCAGCTTTTCTGCCAAAGAATCCAGCATTTTGAGTCCAGCTTTCCAGCAACAAAGTCCAGCATCCTGAGTGCAGCTCTACACCATAGCTGCCACTCCACCAAGCCATGCAAGAACTCCTCGCTGACACCATAGCTGCTACCCCACCAAGCCATACCAGCCCTCCTCGCAGACACCATAGCTGCCACTCCAGGACTCTGACTGAGTTGCCCAGGACTCTCATTCAGCTCCATCCTTCACTCAGGCTTGCTTGCAAATGGGGAACTATCACCAACAGTGATTGACACACCTGACACTCTCTTATGGAGCAATCACATCTGTTACATAATCAGGTGCACCGAATCAAAGGAACCAGGGTGCAATGACCCTAATGGCCACCGGGGGGGAAACTACAACTGAAACCACCACAGTGCAATGACCTTATTGGCCACCGGGGGCAAAACCACCTTTGGCACACAGCCAAAGGAAAAAAAAGGTTACTTTTTGCATTTAATCTGTCTGATCCAACCTGGATCATGACACAGTGTTGGTGGAGGGTCATTTGGAGTATGAGGTTGGACGTATTGTGGACTCTCGGCGGGTGCGCCGCTCCTTGCAGTACCTGCTCCACTGGAAGGGATTTGGATCGGAGGATTTCTCATAGGTCCCTGCTCACTCTGTACATGCAGATCGCCTGGTTCGGGCTTTCCATGCCAAATACCTGGGGAAGCCTGGGGGTCCAGAGGCCCCCCGTTGAGAGGGGGGTACTGTCATGATCCCAGTGCAGGTTTTGACATGCACATCAGGGGTAAATGTCTTGTGCCCAGTGCAGGCTATGACCTGCACGCCTGGGGTTAATTATTGTGGCCTCTCTTTGGTTCAGGGAGAGCTTCTTTTAGCCCTGAGAAACTCCAATCCCCATCAGTTATACTTTTGCCTTTGGCCGAGTGTGGTGACCCCTGTGTGCCTGTGCCTGTTCATTGTCTTCTAGCTTGCTTATATGGTCCTGACCCGGTTCTGTCCCCCGTTGTGAATTTGCCTGTTGATTCTGTACTGTATATCGGTTTCTCTGGTTTCTGACTTCTTGGCTACGTCCTGACTATCCGTACTGTCGTGCTATCTCGTGCTTTGACCTCGGCCTGATCTGTTTACGTCTCTGTCTATGCCCCTTGGTAGCTTCGTCCCAAAGTTACCCTTCTAGGAGTTTTCCTGCAGCTCCTAGCTCTCTGGAGTTTAGACCACGCCCCCAGCAGTCACGTGCTTCAGGTCCTGTTGGTCTAGCACGCATCTTCACTGCTGCTGCCCCACTCCACAGGTATCTTAGTGCACAGTTTGTCTTACTCAGGACACGCGCACTGGCTCAGTGAGCAAGTGCAGTGCGGTGTTTCTGACAAATAGCTACCTTATACAGAAACCACAGCCACTGCACAAACTGCATTGGGAGGCCGTACTGTAACAACACCTGATACAGGTAGTCATGATGGACTCTATCAAAGGCTTTACTCTGGTCTAAGCCCACAATATATGCCCCTACATGGTGCTGCTTAATGTACGTCACAGCTTCTCTCACCAAGAGCAATGAGTCCTCTAATGTTTGACCCTTCATTCCACACGTCTGGTTGGCGATGGTGAGCTCACGCGCCACCTCACTCAGCCGATAATACAAGATCTTGGCCAGAATTTTATAATTCGTGTTCAGCAAAGACAATGGACACCAGTTTTTTATATCTTTTAGATTTCTTTTCTTTGCCAAGAGAACCAAAACAGATTTATACTGGGACTGTAGGAGCTTTCCTGCAGAGAGGCAATCATTATAGACATGCACCTGGTCCAGAGCTAATTAGTCCCTGAACTCTCTATAAAACTCGGTAGTAAGGCTGTCCAGTCCCAGGCTCTTGTTGGCCTTTAAGGAGTCAATGCTCTTCCTCACCTCCTCCTCAGTTATGGGAGCAGCCATACTACCTGCCTGAGTGGGGTCTTACATTGGTAGGGAAACCACCTTCACATAGGCTTTAATGTCATCCTTATCGATATGAGACCCTTTGTAGAGATCTCAATAGTAATCACCAATTATCTTGTGGACTTTCTCCTGCTCTGACTGCTCCACCTCATTCCCATCCAGCAAGCCAGTGATTTATCTTCTTACTAACCCTGGTAGCAATAAAATTATCTGGTTTATGGTTTCCCCAATTATCAAACTGTCCCTCCGCCTTGAGAGACTTAAGGCAATCGTATTGCAGCTCCCTCATTCGCTGCTTTATATGACTGACGACTGACGCTCCATCCATCCACCTCCTCACCACCATTCATCCTGCTATATAGCCTGCTCAGGTGCAGTCTCAGGGCAGAGTATCTTATATACTCCATATTACTATGTCTCTTGGCTGCTCGTATAATAAACTGCTAGATGTCAGTTTTCATGGTCTCCTACCACGGCTCTGTCATCACACATACATTGGGTGGTCCTGCGATCATTATAGAAGGAGGTGAAAGCCTCTCTGAACTGTGGATCTTGGCTCATGGAGCTATTCACCTTCCAGTACCCCGTGCCACAAACCAAAGCTTGAGCCAAATCCAGTGTCAAACTCACCATATAATGGTCAGAGAACTCCAGAAGGCTGATCCTGTTCTGAGAACATCTCGCCTTTCTCTTTATATACACCCGGTCTATTCTGCTGGCATTACCACCCTTATGGTATGATGGGAACCATAGGGGTCTACTAGGTGGGCCTGCTGGACTATATTATTAAGTTTCTCGTGACTGCTGGATCTATCCACACTGCAAGACACATTAATAAAATCCCCACACAATATAAACACTGTAGAAGTAAAGCAATATGATCAAACAGTTCCCTTCACTCTTTTCTGGTCTGGGAAGCATAAATTTTTATTTCTCTATAATGGATTGAGTCCAATGCAAAGTCCAGCATCAGACAGTGGCCCGGACAGATCTCCAGGACTCTGTCCACTTGGACATCCATGGTATTAAAGAGGATTCCCACATCGTCGTTCCTCCTATCGGCGCATGGAGGCTTTGAGAGGGCCAGCGTGGGGGGACTATCGGGCGGCAGCCCCCGGCGGTTGGGGCGGGCTAGTGTCCCCTGTGATGCGGGCCCCTTGACTGGACCAGAGGCGGGGGAGGAAAAAGGATGGAGCAGCAGACAATCGGTGAGGGGTGCGGGCGGTCGGTGGCCACAGGCGGCATCCCCTGTGCCCGTGCAGCCCGCTGGCCTCAGCAGGGGTTGGAGCATGGAAGATTCCAGGAGAGAGTGGCCCGGGAGTGCAGCAGTGTCAAGAGAGCCTGTTTCGGCGAGTATCGGACCTCTGGGGACAGAGGGTGTCACACGAAGCTCCAGTTTTGACGCTCAACAGGATTTGGGAATGGCGGCTGGAGGAGACACAGCGTCCTCACAGCCCGGTGAGTATGGCTCCTTGCCTTGTCTGTCAATATCCCTAGTGAGGTCCCCTGCAGTCGGGAGTGGATTAGAGGGCCGGCCCGGGGCGGTAGAACAAGTAGTGGGGGAACAGGGCTCGTCACCAATCGTGGGGCTTGAGGAGATTTTAGCAACCATGCGGGAATTGTTGGCGCGGATGGAGGGAGTTAGAGAGCCTTCGGCGCATTTAGCTGCCTGGGTGGGGTCGCAACAGCGAGGGGCTGGCCCGTCGGGGGCGGCTATCGGGGTCTTGGGGTGCCGAGCGGACCCTGTGTCTGTTTCAGTTCAGACGGAGAAAGAGAAGGAATGTCGGATCCATTTAGTTGATAGAGCCCACGGGGACGTGTATGTATGCTTTGAGGGCCCACTCGGAGCTCATCTAAAAAAGGAGGTGTGAGAAAAGATCTGGAAGGATGAGAATGTCGAGATTTTCTCCTTGTTACCGCTAGAAAAGTTCAATTTGGATATGGGAAAGAAGGACGATAGCAAAAAAGAGGAGGAGGAAAAACGGAGATGGCGTTTGATTCCACAAACGTTCGCTAATTGGCTCCAGGCATTTGCAATTCTGGCTAGCGTGATTGGTGAAAAGGCGCCTGAGAATTGTTCTCCTCTTTTTTGTTATTTAGACTCTAGAGTTGAGTGAAACGGGTCGAAAAATTTCAAAAGTCCCCGACTTTTGGCAAAGTCGGGTTTCATGAAACGAAACCCGACCCTAGGATGAGGTCGGCCATGAGGTCGGCGACTTATGCGCCAAAGTCGCGTTTCAAAAGTTTGTTTTGCGCTCTTTTTCAGCCAATCAGGATCCACGGACACTGTGGGCAACATGATGACATAGGCAGGGGTCACCACCATCTTTCAGAAGGGCATGCAAGTGATTGGCTTGCTTTGGTGGGCGTCACAGGGGGTATAAAAGGGCGTGCACGCCGACCGCCATCTTACTTCTGCCGATCTCAGTATAGGGAGAGGTTGCTGCTGATTCTGTAGGGAAAGCGTTAGGCAGGGAAGAAGACAAAAAAACTGCTTCTGCTGCTAGCGATTTGGCCTGCACAACACAACAGTCACTGTGTGTGCAGTGCAAGGGGAGGCTATATAGTGGTGTATCAGTGGTGTTGGTTGTTGGGCTGCCTTCTAAGGCTTCCTGACATTCCTGCATTGCTGTTTACCCACTGCTCCGCAAACTGCTTTTTTAAAAGCAATCCCAATTTTTTTTTTTTTGTCCTGCTGAGAAGAAAAAAAAACTGCTTCTGCTGCTAGCAATTTGGCCTGCACAACACACCAGTCACTGTGTGTGCAGTGCAAGGGGAGGCTATATTGTGGTGTATCAGTGGTGTTGGTTGTTGGGCTGCCTTTTAAGGCTTCCTGACAGGCTGGCATTGCTGTTTACCCACTGCTCTGCAAACTGCTTTTTTAAAAGCAATCCAATCTCCCTTATCCTCTAGTCACTTTTGTCACAGCTGTGCCATCGAGCCTGTGACATAGCGCTCAGATATCAGTGGGCCTCACACAATCCAAAAGTGTCCAGTGTCCAAAAGTGTGTGCAGAGATTCAAAATCTCCCTTATCCTCTAGTCACTTTGGTCACAGCTGTGCCATCGAGCCTGTCACATAGCGCTCAGATATTCATTGGGCCTCACACAATCCAAAAGTGTCCAGTGTCCAAAAGTGTGTGCAGAGATTCAAAATCTCCCTTATCCTCTAGTCACTTTGGTCACAGCTGTGCCATCGAGCCTGTCACATAGCGCTCAGATATTCATTGGGCCTCACACAATCCAAAAGTGTCCAGTGTCCAAAAGTGTGTGCAGAGATTCAAAATCTCCCTTATCCTCTAGTCACTTTGGTCACAGCTGTGCCATCGAGCCTGTCACATAGCGCTCAGATATTCATTGGGCCTCACACAATCCAAAAGTGTCCAGTGTTCAAAAGTGTGTGCAGAGATTCAAAATCTCCCTTATCCTCTAGTCACTTTGGTCACAGCTGTGCCATCGAGCCTGTCACATAGCGCTCAGATATTCATTGGGCCTCACACAATCCAAAAGTGTCCAGTGTCCACAAGTGTCTGCAGAAATTCAAAATCTCCCCTGTCCTATAGACACCTTGTACCTTGTTTTACATTACTATATAGTTTGTTGGATTTTGTCTACATTTCTACCAAAAATGAGGAAGGCTGGTGGAAGAGGCCGTGGAATTGGGCGGGGGTTGGCAGCTGGTAATGATGGTGTTGGTGGTGGATCTGATGGTAGTGGCAAGAGCAAAATAGGACCGAATGCAGGAGGTGTTGAGCCTGCGTCATCGTCTGGCTACATAAGGCCTCGAACGCTTAGTTTTCTAGGAGTTGGCAAACCGCTTTTAAAGCCAGAGCATCAGGAAAAAGTTTTGTCTTACATTGCTGACTCAGCCTCCAGCTCTATCGCCTCCTATTCTTCAGTTGTAAAAAGTAATAGCACTGAGTCGTCATTGGAGGCTCATGTTCATGAACCACACCTTTCCTTGTGTCCTTCACCCCAACCAAGATTGAAGGATGACGCAGGCCATACTACTGATTACTCCATGGAGCTGTTTTCACATACCATGCCTGGATTATCAAGTCAAATGGTGAATTACCCAGGCCAAGATGAATCTGACATGGAGTGCACTGATGCACAGCCGCTGATGGATGATTCTGCTGGTACATTCACTCAGAGCACTACATTGTCCTCGCAGTGTACAGAGCCAGATTCTGACCCTGATGAGACTCAGGTGCCCCTTCCCGCACACTATACCACCATACACGGTGACACAGAGGAAGGTGCACATGACATAGAAGAGGAGGTGATGGATGACCCAGTTGTTGACCCAGATTGGCATCCATTGGGGGAAGAGGGTGCTGCTTCCAATAGCTCAGATGAGGAGCATCCACAGCAGACATCGACATCGCAACAGCTGTTATCTGGCAGGCCCGGATCACTCCAAAGACAGGTTCCAAACATCAAAAGAGTTGCTGGACAGCTTGTCCAGAGGGTCAAAAGATCACAGCGTGCTAGGCCGCAAAATGTCTGCCAAAGTAGGAAGAGTGCAGTGTGGCACTTTTTTGACCAAAATCCTCATGATCAGGCCAAGGTTATCTGTAAGAAGTGCGCAAAGACCTTTAGCCGAGGGAAAAATCTGAAAAATTTGAATACCAGTTGCATGCTTAGACATTTAACCAGCATGCACTTGCAAGCGTGGACACAACACCAAACCTCAAGTGCCACATGTGCAACTGATCACAACGAAGGTAGTCAGCAACGCTACATTGTTTCCCCCACTGTAAGCCCACCGGTCAGCACAGCAGCAAATGTTGAGGTGTCGTTGCAAGGCCACAGCAGTCAGGGAATCCCACTGTTATATCAACGAAAGACTGATTCTAGGCCATCAGAAAGAACACCAACTCCATCACCATCATCAACCCTCTCTCAGTCCGCCCTGTCCACCGCTATTTCCACCATATGCAGCTCTCAAGTCCAGCTCACCCTCCCAGACACTATGAGTAGGTCAAGAAAGTACTCAGTCTCTCATCCGCGTACACTGGGTTTGAACGCCCACATTGCCAAACTAATCTCGTTTGAGATGATGCCCTTTCGGTTGGTGGAAAGCACAGCTTTCCGCGAACTCATGGCCTATGCAGTACCACGCTATGACCTACCCAGTCGCCACTTCTTCTCTCGCAAAGCCATCCCAGCCCTCCACCATCATGTGAAAGACCGCATTGTCCATGCACTCAAGCAGTCAGTGAGCGGAAAGGTGCACCTCACAACTGATGCATGGTTCAGTCGGCATGGCCTGGGCCGTTACGTGTCCATCACTGCGCACTGGGTTAATGTGGTGGATGCAGGGTCCACAGGGGACAGCGGTGGTGGGACAGTGCTGCCTAGCCCACGGTATAGGAAACAGTTGGCTGTAGGCGTTCGACCCTCCTCCTCCTCCTCCTCCAGAAGCGAAAGCTCGTCCACAGAGCGCAGTCGTACGAGCACTCCATCTGCAGCTGCCACTGTTGCACACGATGTGTCCCCCTATCGAGCAGCTAGTGGAAAGCGTCAGCAGGCTGTGTTGCAGATGATGTGTTTGGGCAACAGACACACCGCTGAGGTGCTGGCCGAGTACTTGAAGCGACAAACTGAGTCATGGCTGGGCAGTGTACATCTTGAGGCAGGCAAGGTAGTTAGTGATAACGGCCGTAATTTTGTGGCAGCCATAGCCCTTTCAAAACTCAGCCATATACCTTGCTTGGCTCACACCTTGAACCTGGTGGTGCAGTGCTTCCTCAAAAATTATCCGGAGTTAACAGCCCTGCTCCAGAAGGTGCGAAGACTGTGCGCGCACATCCGCCGGTCGCCTGTACACTCCGTTCGTATGCAGAAGCTGCAGCGATTGCTCTACCTTCCCAACCACCGCCTCATTATCGACATTGCAACAAGGTGGAACTCCACCCTGCACATGGTGGAGCGGCTGTGCGAGCAGAGGCAGGCCATAATGCATTTGTGGGAGGATACACGGCCAGGCACTTTGACAGCAGACATGGAGTTGACAGGTGTGCAGTGGTCGAAGCTGAAAGACCTCTGTAAAGTCCTTCAGTGTTTTGAGGAATGCACACGGCTGGTAAGCGCAGACGACGCCATCCTAAGCATGAGCATCCCACTTATGCGTCTGCTCATGCAAACTTTGACGCACCTTAAGGAGCAGGCGTCTGCAGCCAATGTTGATGAGGAGGAAGAGGAGGAGGGAATCCTTGATGACCTTCAGCCATTGTCTGCTCAGGGACCTCTCCTGGACGAGGTGGAGGAAGAAGAGGAGGAGGATGATGGGGATGATTACTTAGGGGAGGAGGATGCATCTCGTGGGGCAAGTGAAAATGTTGGCGTGGCAAGGTCTGGTACAGGGTTTGTGCGTGACTGGAGGGATGTGGATTTGCCAGAAAGTGCTCCTCCAACCAGCACTCGCAGTGCATCATTGACACCGGGAACATTGGCCCACATGTCAGATTATGCCTTGCAGATCCTAAAAAGGGACCCCCGCATTGCCAAAATAATGAACGATGACGCCGACTACTGGTTGGCCAGCATCCTGGATCCACGCTATAAAGGCAAATTACAAAACATCATGCCACAGGAGAACCTTGACCTAATATTGGCTAATAAACAAGCAACTCTGGTAAATCGGTTGCTTGAGGCATTCCCAGCACACAGCAGCGGTGATGGTTCTCACACGAGCCGTACGGGCCGGGGGCAGCTTGGCAGAGGTGTTCGTGGTGCACACAGCAGAAGTGGCGTTGGAGACAGGGGTTTCATGACAATGTTGTGGACTGATTTTTCAAGTACCGCTCACACAACTGGTAATACTGCATCGATGGAAAGTGACAGGAGACAGCAGTTGTCAACTATGGTTACAAACTACTTTTCCTCCCATATCGATGTTCTCCCACACAGGTCATTCCCCTTTGACTATTGAGCCGCTAAACTGGACACCTGGCCTGAATTGGCACAATATGCCTTACAGGAGCTCGCTTGCCCAGCTGCAAGTGTGCTATCGGAAAGAGTCTTCAGTGCAGCTGGATCAATCCTGACAGAAAAAAGGACCCGTCTGTCAACCCAAAATGTGGATGATCTAACCTTCATTAAAATGAACCATGCATGGGTTTCCAAGGATTTTGTCCCACCTTTCTCTGATGACACATAGGGTGACAGAAAAATGGCTTGCTTTGGTCCACCTCTTCCTGGGACTTGACCTATTTCACCTTTTGCATCAGCTGAATGTCCAACATCAACATATGCCACTTTCTAAAACTCCCTAACTGTGCTGCCTCCCCCCCCCATGGCCGGGGTCACCACCTAGCGCACGACACTTGTGCGAGTGCCGTTGCCCTGGACAGGTGGGTAGGCCGACTCTTGGGCGCGGGCACTGGTACAGGGTCCTTCATAGTGCAATCAAGTGTCTCTGACGGTGGTGGTGCACACCCGCCGTCAGACACACCGCCGTATGAGGGGCCCAGTGCCAGTACCGACGCCCACGAGTGGGCCCCCCTTGCTTGGGCAGGGCCCCAGCATTTGCAATCTTTACCTCTCCCTGCTCCTCCGCTGTGTAGTCTGGGCCGTCAAATCCATACTGTGCCTGACACCGTCTGAGCCTGCCTCCTGATGTATAGACACATATTTTGAATGTGTACACTATGCTATCCATACATGTTATCCGGGGATACAGTACCCTTTCTCACCTTTGTGCAATCACGTGCAATCCATACTGGGCCTAACACCATCTGAGCCTGCCTCCTGATGTATAGACATATATTTTGAATGTGTACACTATGCTATCCATACATGTCATCCGGGGATACAGTACCCTTTCTCACCTTTGTGCAATCACGTGCAATCCATACTGGGCCTAACACCATCTGAGCCTGCCTCCTGAGACATATATTTTGAATGTGTACGCTATCCATACATGTTATCCGGGGAAACGGTACCCTTTCTAACCTTTGTGCAATCACGTGCAATCCATACTGGGCCTAACACCGTCTGAGCCTGCCTCCTGAGACATATATTTTGAATGTGTACGCTATCCATACATGTTATCCGGGGATACGGTACCCTTTCTAACCTTTGTGCAATCACGTGCAATCCATACTGGGCCTAACACCGTCTGAGCCTGCCTCCTGATGTATAGACATATATTTTGAATGTGTACGCTATCCATACATGTTATCCGGGGATACGGTACCCTTTCTAACCTTTGTGCAATCCATACTGGGCCTAACACCATCTGAGCCTGCCTCCTGAGACATATATTTTGAATGTGTACGCGATCCATACATGTTATCGGGGGAAACGGTACCCTTTCTAACCTTTGTGCAATCACGTGCAATCCATACTGGGCCTAACACCATCTGAGCCTGCCTCCTGAGACATATATTTTGAATGTGTACGCTATCCATACATGTTATCCGGGGAAACGGTACCCTTTCTAACCTTTGTGCAATCACGTGCAATCCATACTGGGCCTAACACCGTCTGAGCCTGCCTCCTGATGTATAGACATATATTTTGAATGTGTACGCTATCCATACATGTTATCCGGGATACGGTACCCTTTCTAACCTTTGTGCAATCACGTGCTATCCATACTGGGCCTAACGCCGTCTGAGCCTGCCTCCTGATGTATAGACATATATTTTGAATGTGTACGCTATCCATACATGTTATCTGGGAATACGGTACCCTTTCTAACCTTTGTGCAATCACGTGCAATCCATGCTGGGCCTAACACCGTCTGAGCCTGCCTCCTGAGACATATATTTTGAATGTGTACGCTATCCATACATGTTATCTGGGGAAACGGTACCCTTTCTAACCTTTGTGCAATCACGTGCAATCCATACTGGGCCTAACACCGTCTGAGCCTGCCTCCTGAGACATATATTTTGAATGTGTACGCTATCCATACATGTTATCCGGGGAAACGGTACCCTTTCTAACCTTTGTGCAATCACGTGCAATCCATACTGGGCCTAACACCGTCTGAGCCTGCCTCCTGAGACATATATTTTGAATGTGTACGCTATCCATACATGTTATCCGGGGAAACGGTACCCTTTCTAACCTTTGTGCAATCACGTGCAATCCATACTGGGCCTAACACCGTCTGAGCCTGCCTCCTGATGTATAGACATATATTTTGAATGTGTACGCTATCCATACATGTTATCTGGGGATACGGTACCCTTTCTCACCTTTGTGCAATCACGTGTAATCCATACTGGGCGTGAGAACGGCCAAGCAAGCAAGCTACAGCACCTGTGGTTTGCACACGTAAGTTTTTCATTTTTTCAGGAATGACGGTTAGGCCTAATTCCGGAACTGCGGTTGACCTGCACTTACTGGGAAATCATTGTTCGCGGGTAATAATTGTAATCAGTGATCCCCATCACTAACGTTGTTCAGCGGGTTATCTGCACCTGTAAGCGACAAACACTGGCCTTTTCAGTGTAGCGCACATGCAGCCACGGACATGTAAGGGCATGACACACCAGTTATTGGCCAATCTCATGTGCCAGAGCCTCACGTGTCCCTCTAGTAAGCCGGACTCGGACCGCGGGGCATGACGGAGTCTCGTTCGTTAACGGAATTAAGCTTGCAATGTGTGCATCTGTTCTGTAGCTGGCATGGTTGAGGTTTCCCAGGTGGAGTCGAATTTAACCGTAGGCTCCACTCCTGGTGGTGCCCTTCTGGACATTCCTTTAAGGTTCAGCTTTGCAACCATACTGCCCACGTAAAACAAACACTTTGCCTTCATGAACGCTGTTTGGAGGGTCATGACTCGTGGGAATAATGCCGCCCAATCAGTTAACCTGCTAGAGAGATCCTTCGTTGCTTCCAAGCATGACATCACACTCCCTAGGAAGAAGGTAATGCCACTGTGGCGACCGTACTCCTGGGGGCGACACAAGTGCACTGATGCCCAGCCACTGCTCGATGAATCTGCTGGTACATTGACCCAGACCACTACATTCCCCTCGCACGCTACACGACCTGAATCTGACCCTGATGAAACTCAGGTTACCCTTCCCATATACAGTTCCATCTTACACGGTGACAAAGAGGAAGCTGCAGATGAAAGTGCAGGTTCGGCCCACCCGCCATCAGACACACCACCGTACTATCAGGGGCCCTGTGCCAGTGCCGTCGCCAACGAGTGGGCCCCCCCTGCTTGCCCAGGATCACAGCACTTGCAAAGTTGAAATACTGTGCAGTGAGATGGAAGATGGGGACGACGAGGAATCCAGACAAGTACAGGGATTCCCTAGCGAGGAGACTTATTTGATTGTTTTCAATGTTGGGACAGCAATTTTTGGGGAGCACTATACTCTGGAGAATGATAGATGGGGCCCACCATACACTAGAACATTCCAAAGGTGGACATCAGACACTGGAGCAGCATTTACAGGGCCCATTATACACTAGAGCATTAGAAATGGGGCCCATTATGTTTGGAGCATTATTTGGGCCCATAAGACAGTGGAGCTTCATCCATGGGGACCAACATATACTGTAGCATTATGTGGAGCTCATCATATACTGTTTCAAACATTATATGGGACCAATGATTCTGTATGGAGAAATAGATGGGCCTCGTCATGAGATGTAAAAAGTGAGGTATTTTTCATTGTACTATACCGCTATTTCTCTGCCGTATCAGAGCATGATGAGTTGTGGTATGTGTTAAAGGGGCGCTCTTTCGCCCAGGGCACATGAAAACCTGCAGTCAGCCCTCCCCCCCCACAACTTTAGCCAAATAACCCCCATTTTTCAGTGCGTAACTTGTATTATGAAGTTAATTAAGGTTGACAAGCTTAAGTAAGAAGAATTGATGCTTTTGGCATTCAAATGGTCACTGTAGGTGTGTTTCCTGTCCTCCTCTCACTGCCGACTTTTATTCCCCATTGACTTACATTGGGTTTCGTGTTTCGGGACGACCCCGACTTTTCCCTATAATCGGACGATCTTGCTCGACCCGACTTTTGGAAAAGTCGGGTTTCACGAAACGAAACGCGACCCTAAAAAAACAAAAGTCGCTCAACTCTATTAGATTCAATTGGGGAGGCGTATAGGTTATACGGGGGTCAGGCTTGGCTCCGTTACGACGAGCAGTTTAGACAGTGGAAGGCGATTCGTCCGGCGATTCGGTGGGATCAGAAGGACATAAGTCTGTGGTTAAAGGTTATGACACAGACTAAGTTTGGCCATTCCTTTCCTGGAGGGGCCGGGGGGGCCGGCTCTTCAAATGCGCAAAGCGGTGGTCAAGGGGCAGGGGGTCAGTCGGGCGTCCAGAAGCAGGGTCTCTGCTGGCAATTTAATGAAGGGCAGTGTAAATTTGGAAAAAGCTGCAAATTCAAGCACCTTTGCTCCCATTGCAGCGAAACCTCGCATGGTGCTTCCAGATGCTTTAGGAAGCAGAAAGGAAAAGCAGAGAGTGGTAATTCCAAAGGGGGAGACGGCAGTGAAACTAGCCGCAATGGTCCCTTATCTAAATAGGTTTCCGGATGGTGTAAAGGCGGAACTGTTGTCCGGTTTCAGAGATGGTTTTAGAATTCCTCACCCTCCTTTTGAGATACCATGGGGGTGGAAGAATCTCAGGTCAGCTGACCTGTATGGTGGGATGGTGTCGGAAAAGTTGGCGAAGGAAGTTCAGTTGGGAAGGATGTCGGGGCCGTTTAAGGATCCTCCGTTTGAGGATTTGGTCATTTCGCCCCTGGGAGTGGTGCCGAAGAAGGAGCCAAATAAGTTTAGGCTTATTCATCACCTGTCTTTCCCTCGTGGTAGGTCGGTGAATGATAGAATCGATCCGGAAATGTGCTCGGTGGTGTATACGTCTTTTGATGAGGCGGCAAAGTTGGTCCAGAGATGTGGAAAGGGGGCACTTTTGGTGAAAACGGATATCGAGTCTGCGTTTCGGTGGCTCCCGGTTCATCCAGAGAGTGTTAAGTTGTTGGGCTGTTACTGGGAGGGGGAATATTTTGTTAATAGGTGTTTGCCAATGGGTTGCTCGGTTTCTTGCGCGTTTTTTGAGGCGTTCAGTTCTTTTCTCAAATGGGTTGTCCAGGACGTGTCGGGTTTTGATTCTGTGATTCATTACCTAGATGATTTTTGTGTGTTGGTCCGGGTGACTCAGGCTGTTGTGAGAGGCTGCTTAGGGCTGTGGAGTGGGTGGCTGAGCGTTTTGGCGTACCGCTTGCTCCAGGAAAAACGGAGGGGCCTTGTACGTGCCTGTCTTTTTTGGGAATCGTGATTGATTCGGTGGCTTGGGAGTTCCGTTTACCGGAGGATAAGGTGGAGGCGTTGCAGGTTGAGGTGTCTCGAGCTAGACGGGTGAAGAAATTGTCATTGAGAGAGGTTCAGTCACTAATTGGTAAATTGAATTTCGCTTGTCGCGTTATTCCAATGGGTAGGGTCTTTTCTCGGCATCTAGCGATCGCCACGGCGGGAGTGCGGGCCCCACATCATTTTGTTTGACTTACCAGTGAACATAAGGTGGATTTGGAGGTGTGGGACAAGTTTTTGGAGCAATATAACGGACGATCATTGCTCATGGAAGAGGCAGTTTTAAACGAGGAGTTGGACCTGTTTACGGATGCGTCGGGTGGAGTGGGTTTTGGGGCGTATTTTAAGGGCCAATGGTGCGCGGCTGCGTGGCCTGCCAAGTGGTTTCAGCTAGGCCTCATTAAGAATATTGCTTGTTGGAGATTTTTCCCATCTTGGTGGTGGTGAACCTGTGGAAGGAGGAGTTTCGGAATAGAACAGTCCGTTTTAATTGTGACAACATGGGAGTGGTGTGCTCCATTAACAGCTTGACTGCGTCCTCTCCTCCGGTGATTCGAGTTCTGCGGCAGCTTGTTTTAACTTGTTTATCGCTCAATGCTCATGTGACGGCTTCTCATGTGCCAGGTATTAGGAATTCCATTGCTGATTCTTTGTCTCGTTCACAGTGGGAGCATTTTCGGACCTTGGCCCGGATGCGGAGGAAGCGGGCCTGGAGTGTCCAGCCGGGCTTTGGAAGGTGGTCTCAGGGCTGCAGAACCCCTAATACGGGCATCTCTGTCTTCTGGTATTTGGTCGATCTACGAGTCAGTTTGGAGTTCTTGGGAAAACTGGTTGGGGACACGTTCCTATGGCACCTCTGGGGAGGATCAATTGGGCGCGTTGCTGGCGTGGTTGGGTTTTGGGGCGGAAGAAGGTGGGGCAGGTTAGGGCTGGTTTAGCCTTTGGATTTAAATTGCAGGGTCACGTTGATTTGACCAAGTGTTTTTTGGTCTGCCAGGCCTTCAAGGGGTTCAGATGTTGGGGCAATAAGGCGGATTGCCGGCGTCCGCTGTCATTTGGTATCCTTGAACGGTTGGGGGCGGTGTTGGTCGAGGTTTGTGTGTCATGGTTTGAGTGTTCTCTTTGTCGGGCAGCCTTTTCCCTTGCCTTTTTTGGGGCATTGAGGGTGGGGGAGTTGGTATCTCCAGGACGGTATTCCGTTGGGGGTTTGTTGGATAGGGACGTATTGATTGGTGACTGTGGTTTGGAGTTTTGGATAAGGAAGTCAAAAACGGACCAGGAGGGTAGGAGAAAAAGGGTGGTTTTGGGCGCAGTGCCAGGATCTCTGATGTGCCCGGTGCGCTGCTTACAGGATTACAAGTCAAGGCAACAGAGTGGCGAGGGGCCATTGCTGCGTCATGCTGACGGTTCCTTCTTGTGAAAGTTTCAGTTTGTGGCGGTTTTTTGCAAAGGTCTGGACAGATTGGGTATCGATGGGTCTAGGTTCGCTTCTCACTCCTTCAGGATTGGGGCAGCTACGGAAGCGGCAGTTGGGGGTTTGGGTTCAAAGGTGATACAGCTGATTGGAGGGTGGGAATCGGGACGTTATAGGTCGTACGTTTACACTGGGGCTTTGGGTGCGGAGCTACATTGAAAAGAGAACGTTGGGTTATTTTGTTTGCGTGTTGGTTAATTGTGGTTTTTTGTCATTACAGGTTTCACTCCTTTGCTGGTGTGGATCCTGGGCCATTCCTTTGTGTATTGTGGAGCTCGGCGTGCGGATGTTCGCCGAGAAGGGAGGCAGCTGGGTTTTTCGCGAAGTGTGGCGGTAATCAGGTGGTTGGGTTTTAGGGGTATGGGTTGGAACAGGGTCTTGCAGGAGGTACATAATAGCGCTAGGCTTGACAAGGACCCTGATATTTTAGTTCTTCATGCAGGGGGAAATGATTTGGGGGTCCGTCCTTTTTGTGAATTTGTCAAGGATATTAAGCACGATCTTCTACAGTTGTGGTTGTCGTTAAAGGGGTTAACTGTGGTGTGGTCCGAGATTGTCCCGAGAAAGACTTGGCGGCATGCGAGATCGGTTGTCAAGTTAAATAGGGCACGGATAAAGGTTAATAGGGCAGTGTCCAATTTCGTGGTTAGGAACGGGGGATGTGGTTCGGCACTTTGACCTGGAGAGAGGGAGTAGGGAGTTTTGGCTGGCTGATGGTGTTCATCTGAATGATGTGGGCATGGATTTGTGGGAATTGGGCCTGCAGGACGGTATTGAGAGGGCCATAGCTTTTTGGTGTGGGGGGGTCTCAGGCAATCGAGGTTTTCAATTGCCTTCGTTGTGGCGTTTGGAGGGAGGGGATCCTTGAAGTTGGTGCTAAATTGGTTTTGGGGGATCTGTGGTAATATGGATTCCTCAATGTTATTATCTGTGGTTTGGGTCTTGTGATTTGGGGGGACTTCCGGTAGTGGTTGGTCGGATCCCCAGGGATTAAGTGGACAGTGCAACCACGATGGGGTTTTGGTGCTCCCGAGCCAGTGGGGTAACGGCTGGGAGTAATTTATGGTATGTGTTTGTCCACAAAAAAGTATTCTTTACATTTTGGTCACCAGATTTGAGAGCTTCAAGGACCCTCCCAAGATTGTGTTTATATTTACAAATGTTGTACGTTACTTAAATAAAAGGCTGCTCTGGCCATTATATTCCATTCTGGTTTTCTGGTGTTATTTGGGGCTCAGGTGGGTGGGGAGTGGACTTGGGATCAGTGGTTGGAAGAGGCAACTCAGCTGCACATCGCCAACTCCAATGTCAAAGCAGGGGCCAGAGCGAGCCGCACAACCCCCCCCTCACAGCGGCTAAGTGGAGGCCCTTCATGACAGTGGGTTGGAGGGAAGGGGTTAAAGATCCCAGGGGGTGGAGGAGTTGGATAAAGGGGGTATATTAGGAGGCTTAAGGGGCGGTTACCTTTAGCTCCCGCTCTGGAGACACGAGGGATTGTCCCGCCCTAATTTTTGTGCAGGTTTGGTGTCCGGGGGGTATGGTATTCAATGTCACGGGTCATGGTGGCCGGTTGGCGTTTGGGGGGAGGGGGTCCTTGAAGTTGGTGCTAAATTGGTTTTGGGGGATCTGTGGTAATATGGATTCCTCAATGTTATTATCTGTGGTTTGGGTCTGGTGATTTGAGGGGACTTCCGGCAGTGGTTGGTCGGATCCCCAGGGATTAAGTGGACAGTGCAACCACGATGGGGTTTTGGTGCCCGCGAGCCAGTGGAGTAACGGCTGGGAGTAATTTATGGTATGTGTTTGTCCACAAAAAAGTATTTTTTACATTTTGGTCACTAGATTTGAAAGCTTCAAGGACACTCCCAAGGTGGTGTTTTTATTTACAAATGTTGTACGTTACTTAAATAAAAGGCTGCTGTGGCCATTATATTCCATTCTGGTTTCCTGGTGTTATTTGGGGCTCAGGTGGGTGGGGAGTGGACTTGGGATCAGTGATTGGAAGAGGCAACTCAGCTGCACATCACCAACTCCAATGTCATGTCTGTATCTGTTGCAGACAAGCATTCACTAGCACCAGTGAGCGGGGTCTTACACACAGTGTCAGTAGAGGGGGAATTTACTTTATCACTCACAGGAGCTGAGCTCCCTTCATTGTTGCATACAGAGGTCACTGCAGTTAACCCCTCGTTTGCTGACACACTTCTCTGCAGCGGTCCCAGCATTGTGTGCTGCCTCAGACCCCCTCACATTACGCGGCTGATATAAATGCTGCATATCTTATCAGATTTCCTTTCTCTACACCGAACACAGTTTATTATATTTAATGTCCTTATTACTAATAAGGCGTTTTCTATTCGCCTTCTGGGCTCTGGCTCCCCTCTTTTTCTCCATAGCCCAAGTTTCCTTTCTAGGCACAGAGTTTACATCTTTGTCCAGGATTTCTTTCTGAATGACCAGTTCTCATCTGCAATCATCCAGGCTCTCACTTTTAGGCTGCGTTCACACGTTGCATTTTTTTCGTGCTTTCACGGCGGTTTTTAATGCGTGATTTTGCAGCAAAAATTAAAAAAAACAGCATCCCGTGCAATCCTATGGGATTCCTCAATGCTGTGCTAATGCTGCGGATTTTCCCGCGGCGTAATCGCATCGTGGAAAAAAACGCAGCATGCTCATTATTTTGCGGAATCGCGGCGATTCCGTCCAAATAGGAATGCATTGTTCTGCTTACTTTCCGCATGTGGCTGTGCCCACCATGCACAAAGTAAGCACAACATTTGCGGATGGTACCCATGGTCCGGAGGAGAGGAGACTGTCCTTCGGGCTCTGGGTACCATATCCCTGTAAAAAATAGAATTAAAATAAAAAAATTGGGTTATCTTCACCTTCCGATGTCCCGCGCAGCGCCCCCAGGCTTTAGCGATACACGCGGCAGGTCCCGTTCCCAGTGATGCATTGCGATAATGACCTTTTCCTGATGTCGCTGTCTCGCGATACTGTAGCGGTCTCGCGAGACCGCGACGTCATCAAAGATCATTGCCGCAATGCATCACTGGGAACGGGACCTGCCGGAGCATTGCGGTGACCTGGGGACGATGCGCGGGATGTCGGAAGGTGAATATAACCCGTTTTTTTTAATTATTTTTAACATTAGATCTTTACTACTGATGCTGCATAGGCAGCCTCAATAGTAAAAAGGTTGGTCACACTCGTCAAACACTATGTTTGACGAGTGTGACCAACCTGTCAATCAGTTCTCCAAGCGATCTATAATTACGCTTGCAAATCGCTAGTTTTTCCGTGGGAAAATCGCGGGAATTTAAAATGCGATTTTCCAGCGGAATGGAATTCCGGAATTCCCGCGGTAACTTCCGCGGGAGTTCCGCTACGTGTGAATATAGCCTAAAACTACTATAATACTGAGCTTTGCGAAAGAATGCATCAATGTGTTCCAAACGCGTAATTCCTGAGCGTCATGTGAACTTGTCCATCGTTGCTCTATGTTTTTATTCATGAACGAATAACTTATCTTTGGATTATTTGGAACCTGGAACTAATTTCTTTTTACTATAATACTGCCCCTATGCACAAGAATATAACTACTATAATACTGTTCCCTCTATGCAAGAATATAACTTCTATAATACTTCTCCTATGTACAAGAATATAACTACTATAATACTACCCCAATGTAAAAGAATAAAACTACTATATACTGCTCCTTTGTACAAGAATATGACTACTATAATACTACTCCCTATATACAAGAATATAACTACTATAATACTACCCCTATGTACAAGAATATCTCTACTATAATCAGTGGCGTAGCAACTGTTTGTGGCGCCCGGGGCGGTCGAAAAATTTGCCGCCCCTTTGGTCATTGATAATCCGGAAGCATCCAAAGAGCCCTCACTACACTCAAAGATCTAATTTTTAGTCTGCTACTAACTCTGCTGTTATTATTTCTAGACTTTCATCTTCTTGCAGTTCTCTATATATATGTATGTATTAGCTTGATGATGCTGGATGAAGACCCAATGGCTTTTTTAATAATAATTTTTAATAATGTGACAGACCTTACATATTGGATTATATAGAGCCCTGTTTTTTATTACATACCGTCCTGTCTTGTTAGCTGTATAATGCAATGATAGCTGATGGAGCATGGGAAAGCTTCCTTTCTAATGGAGGAGCTGATGGACTGGTAATTTGGTCACCGGCTCCTCGATCAGCAGTCATTTTATATCTAAAAAGAGAGGGGACTATGTAATAAAAGAGGGCACTGTAAATAACAAAATTAACAAGAATACACTATGTAAGAGACAGCACTATACATAACAGCAGAGGAAGCTATATAATAAGGGACGGCATCATATATAACTAGAGAGGATGGTACGTAATAAGGGATGGTGTTATACATAATAAAAGAGGAAACTATGTAACTAAGGATGGTGTTATACAGAATTAGTGAGTACACTATATACTAAGGGACTGTGATTGACATAGTGAGTACACTATATACTAAGGGACTGTGTTAGACATAATAAACGATAATGTCTTCCTCCACCTCCCCCTGTTCCTAAACCATTATAAGTCCCCCTTCCTCCCATCCCAATCCCCCACACCCCTCATTGTCCTCCTCCCCTCACATCCCATTATTGTCCTCTCCCCCACCCCATCATTGCCCTCTTCACCACCTCCATCATTTTCTTCTCCCCCACCACTATCTTTGCTTTCTCCCCCACCACTCCCATCATTGCCCATTCCACCACCTCCATCATTTCCTCTTCCTCCACCACCCCCATTTATTGCCCTTTCCACCACCACCATCATTGCATTCTCCCCCACCACCCCATCATCATTTATTTTTCCCCCACCACCCCATCATTGCCCTCTCCATCACCCCCATCATTGCCTTCTCCCCATCACCTCCACCCTTGCCTTCTCCACATCATTGCCTTCTCCTTCACCCTATCACTGCCTTCTCCCCATCACTCCCATCATTGCCTGCTCCATCACCCCATCATTGACTTCTCCCCATCACTCCCATCATTGCCTGCTCATCACCCCATCATTGTCTTCTCCCCATCACTCCCATCATTGCCTTCTCCATCACCCCATCACTCCCATCATTGCATGCTCCATCACCCCATCACTCCCATAATTGTCTGCTCCATCACCCCCATCATTGCCTGCTCCATCACTCCCATCATTGCCTTCTCCTTCACCCCATCACTGCCTTCTCCCCATCACTCCCATCATTGCTTGCTCCATCACTCCCATCATTGCCTTCTCTGCATCACCCCCATCATGGCCTTCTCCCATTACCCCCTCATGGCCTTCTCCCATCACCCCAGGCCCAGGCATTATGGCCTTCTCTCTCCCCATCACAGTCTTCTCATGTCCCCATCTCCTCCAGGGCCAGGCTAACCTACAGACACACAGACACACACACACACACACACACAGACATACATACAGACACACACATACACACAGACAGACAGACATACACACAGACACCACCTCTCTTCTCTCACCTGTCCGCAGCATCGCCCATGCTTCCTCGCTCACACAGCAGCGGCCGCTGAATGATGATGTCATTCAGCGGCGCTTCTGTGTCAAACAGGAAGCGCGGCCTCCGGACAGGAAGCGTGGCCTCCGGGCAGGAAGCAGGACGGACCCTTGCAGCTCCACTCCTGCTATTCCCGCTTGCAGGCAGCGGAGCTGCTGTGATTGCTCACTGCCCGCCGCTGCACTGCACTGTGCCTCACTGCCTCCGCGCTTCTCCCACAGAGAGAAATTGCTGCTGCTGCGCCGCCCCCACACATGTGCCACCTGGGGCGGACCGCCCCCCCGCCCACCTCACGCTACGCCACTGACTATAATACTGCCCCTTATGTACAAGAATATAACTACTATATTACTGCTCCTATGTACAAGAATATAACTACTATAATACTGCTCCTATGTACAGTATAAGAATATAACTGCTATAATACCGTCTCTGCTGCAAATATGGCAATTGATAAACAAATGGTAACCATTTTTCACTGCTGTTTTGTCCCACAGATTCTCCATACAGTTGAATTTTCATCATCATCATCATCATCATCAATATCATCATCATATTATTATTATTATTATTATTATTATTGTAATTCATTTTTATAGCGCCATTAATTCCATGTAGCTTTACGTGTGAAAAAAAGGCATACATAGACAAGCACAATAAACATGAGCAATACAAGGCGCGCACACACAAGTACAAAAGGTGAGAGGACCCTGCCCGCAAGGCTCACAGGCTACAGGGGATGGGTGAGGATACACTAGGAGAGGTTAGAGCTGGTCGTGCAGCAGTTCATTAGACTGAGGATCACTGCAGGTTGTAGGCTAGTTGGAAGAGGGGGATCTTCAGGTTCCTTTTGAAGGTTTCCGTGGTACACAAAAGTCTGATGTGCTGGGGTAGAGAGTTCCAGAGTATGGGGGAAACACGGGAGAAGTCTTGTATGTGGTTGTGGGAAGAAGAGATAAGAGGGGAGTAGAGAAGGAGATCTTGAGAGGCTCGAAGGTTACGTGTAGGTAAGTACCTGGAGACCATGTCACAGATGTATGGAGGAGACAGGTTGTGCATGGGCTTGTATGTCATAGTTAGGGTTTTGAACTGGAGCCTCTGGACAATAGGAAGCCAGTAAAGGGTTTGGCAGAGAGGAGAGGCTGGGGAATAATGGGGAGACAGGTGGATTAGTCAGGCAGCAGAGTTTAGGATAGATTGGAGTTATGCTAGGGGGGCAGAGAGTAGGAGGTTGCAATAGTCAAGGTGGGAGATGAAGAGGGCGTGCACAAGCGTTTTTGCGGTTTCTTGGTAAAGGAATATACGGATCCGGGAAATATTTTTGAGTTGGAGTCGGCAGACGGAGGAAAGGGCTTGGATATGTGGCTTGAAAGAGAGGGCAGAGTCGAGGATCACCCTGAGGCATGCGGGACTGGGAAAGTGAGCAGCCATTGACATTAGTGTTTAGGTCTGGTGGAGGAGTAGAGTGAGATGGGGGAAAGATGATGAATTCTGTTTTGTCCATGTTCAGTTTTAGAAAGCGAGCAGAAAAGAAAGATGAAATAGCGGACAGACATTGTGGGATTTTGGTCAGTAAGGAGGTGATATCAGGTCCAGATAGTTAGATCTGCGTGTCATCGGCAAAGAGATGATACTGCAAACCTTGGGATTCTATGAGATGTCCCAGGCCGAAGGTATAGAGAAGAGTAGGGGGTCCTAGAACTGAGCTTTGGGAACACCGACAGACAGGGGGAGAGGTGAGGAAGTGGTGTGGGAGAGGGAGACACTGAATGTCCGGTCTGTTAGATATGATGAGATCCAGGATAGGGCCAAATCTGTGATGCCAAGAGATGAGAGAATCTGTAACAAGAGTGAATGGTCCACAGTGTTAAAGGCAGAAAACAGGTCCAGGAGAAGGAGGACAGAGTAGTATTGCTTGCTCTTGGCTGTTAGTAGGTCATTGTGACTTTAGTTAGGGCAGCTTCAGTTGAGTGATGCGGTCGGAAGCCAGACTGTAACCACTCAAAGAGGAAGCAGGAGTGGAGGTGGTAGGACAGTTCATGATGGACTTGCTTTTCCAGTAGTTTTGAGGCAGAAGAGAGAAGTGATTTCGGGCAACAGCTAGACACAGAGGATGGGTTGAGGGAGGGCTTTTTGAGGATGGGTGTGAGTGATGGATGTTAGGGTTGGGATGAAGACTGTGGCAAGGTTAGGGATTAGGTGGGATGGGAGTGGGTCAAGCGTGCAAGTGGTGAGATATGATCTTGACAGAAGGGAGGAGAGCTGATCTGTCAAGGTGGAGAAGCTGGTTTTGGAAGAACAGGGCTGAGCAGTTAAGAGGAGGGGCATTGGGGGCTGTGGTCCAAAGCTTTCTCTGATGTCATTGATCTTCTGCTTAAAGATCATGTCAAAGTCCTCAGCTGAACTGAGAGGAGAGGGAGGAGGTGCTGTGGGACAGAGTAGAGAAATGAAAGTATTGAAAAGCTGTTTAGGGTTGTGAGGCAGGGAGAATATGAGAGATGAGAAGTACAAAAATTATGTACCCCTCTGTGCTGCCTTACAATAATTACACCCTTATTTTTGCTCCTATAAAAAAAATAATGTCATCCTTTAGGCCCCATACAATAATTAAGTTTCCTTTTATGTCCCAATACAATAATAATAGCATCTTCTTGCTTCCATACAGTAATAATCATGCCCCTTTTCCCAATATAATAATACCCCTATTTTCCCCCATACAAAAGTATTTTTCCCTTTCTGCCTTCACTGTGTCAAACTAACGATGGCTCCTTTTTGCCCTTCTATGCATTGATTATCAATTAAAAAAATTAAACTCCCCTTGCTCCCACAACGAGCTGTAAAATCCTCCTTCTTCCAACAGCAGCAGTCAGCCCTGCCCTGGGCAGCCACCGTCATTGTGGCACCTTACTCCCTCCGCGCATTTCAGAGCTCCAGTAGGATGCTGGCTTTAAGCAGCATGTGGCTCATCAGAGTTAGTGGTGGAGTAGGGAGCTAAAGGGCTCTCTGCTCCACAAGTTATTTACTGGTGATGGAGAGATGGAGAGCACTAGCGGTTACCTACATGGATTGTCCACTTTAGACTTATATATGTCATTTCATGGATGAGATAATTGGAGGAGAAGACTAATTGGTTCTTCTCCACTGGACTAATGGCCAACACTCTGGGGTCCAGTAGGCCTTTTATTTTCCAGATTACCATTCTGTTGCTTGGAGGCTTCACTGTGTCAGTCTCATGTTCTCCTTTACTTTCCATTTTCTACATTTATACCTTAATTAGAGAGCAGGAAATAGGAGTGACAGTCAAGTGACAGCTGTTCCCTTCTTTGGAATCAGCAGTGGAGCAGTGTTTGCCTCTCCATTGATCTCCTGGGGTGGACAGACCGGAAGTGGTCAGATAAATACTGTATGACCATTGTATAAAATAAGTGACAACATAGAGAAAATGTAATATTTTATTGAAGAAACATTTGGCAGAGAATCATTCCTGGGGGTTCAAGACTCTTCCAGTGAAGAGAACACTTTTGGCTTTGTGATCATACAATGAAAAAATAAAGGGACGGTTAAATTTGACTTGAGTGGGAAACATCATGGGAACTCCCTCAAGTGCTGTGACACCGGCTGCCTCCGTCCCATGCTCATTGACATTGAGCACAGCTTTATGAACAGCCTGCGGAGGTTGAGAAGAAGAAGAATATTATAGCACATAGACTTTATTATGATTATTATTTATTTATATAGCGCCATTAATTACATGGTGCTGTACATGAGAAGGGGAGTTACATACAAAGTTATAGATATTGTTAACAGTAAATAAATTTATAATGACAGACTGGTACAGAGGGTAGAGGACCCTGTCCTTGCAGACTTACATTCTATGGGATAGTGGGGATGAGACAGAAGGTGGGGGGTGCAGCAGCTTTGGTGGTTTTGAGGCGGTGGCTCGGGCGGTGGTGGGGCGGCAGAATGGTTATTGCAGGCTGTAAGCTTTCCTGAAAAGATGGGTTTTCAGGTTTCGTTTGAAGGATCCGAGGGTGGTGGATAATCAGACGTGTTGAGGCATGGAACTCCAGAGGATAGGGGATATTCGGGAAAAATCTTGGAGGCGGTTGTGTGAGGAACGAATAATTGTGGAGGAGAGTCGGAGGCCTTGGGAGGATCGAAGATTACGTGAGGGAAGATGTTAGGAGATTAGTTCAGAGATATAGGGAGGGGATAGGTTGTGGATGTCTTTGTACGTCAGTGTTAGTAGTTTGAACTGGATTCGGTGAATTGGGAGCCAGTGGAGGGATTTGCAGTGGGGAGAGACAGGGGAGTAGCGAGGAGAGAGGTGGATTAGTCAGGCAGTAGAGTTGAGGACAGACTGGAGTGGTGCAAGAGAGTTAGCAGGGAAGCCACAGAGGAGAGTGTTGCAGTAGTCAAGGCGGGAGATAATGAGGGCATGTACAAGAGTGTTAGTAGGGCTGAGGAAGGGACGGATTCTGGAAATATTTTTGAGTTGGAGGCAACAGGAGGTGGAGGTGGCAAGAGTTTGGACTTGTGCTTTGAAGGACAGGGCAGAGTCGAGAGTTACTCCGAGTCAGCGGATTTCAGGTGTGGGAGAGTGTGATGCCGTTTACCCTAATAGAAAGATCGGGTAGGGAAGATACGTGAGTTGGAGGAAAGCTAATGAGCTCAGTTTTGTCTATATTGAGTTTTAGGAAGCGAGAGGTGAAAAAGTAGGATATGAATGATAGACACTCCGGGATTCTGGATAGCAGAGAGGTGACATCTGGGCCAGAGAGGTAGATCTGAGTGTCATTTGCATACAGGTGGTACTGGAAGCCATGGGACTTTACGAGTTGTCGTAGGCCAAGAGTATAGATGGAAAAAAGTAGGGGCCCCAGGACAGAGCCTTAGGGGACTCCAACAGAGAGAGGGCGGGATGAGGAGGTAGTTTGGGAGTGGGAAACACTGAATGTGCTGTCAGAAAGATATGAGGCAATCCAGGACAGGGCAAGGTCTTAGATGCCAAGGGAAGAAAGAATCTGTATTAGTAGATAGTGGTCGACTGTGTCAAAGCAGAGGACAGGTCGAGAAGGAGGAGGATGGAGAACTGTATTAGCTTTCGCTGTGAGTAAGTCATTAGTAATTTTGGTCAGGGCAGTTTCAGTGGAGTTTTGGGGGCGGAAGCCAGATTGGAGGATGTCAAGGAGGGAGTTAGATGAGAGATGAGAGGAAAGTTGAGCATGGACATGCTGTTCAAGGAGTTTGGAAGCAAACGGGAGCAGTGATATGGGGCAATAGCTGGGCATAGCAGTTGAGTCAAGGTTTGATTTTTTGAGGATGGGTGTTATGGTGGCATGTTTGAAGGCAGAGGGTAAGGTACCAGAAGATAGGGATAGGTTGAAGAGATGGGTTTGGGCTGGAATGATCATGTTAGTGAGGTTGGGGAGCAGGTGGGAAGGGATGGGGTCAAGTGCACAGGTGGTGAGGTGTGATGAGTAAGCTTTCCTTCAGTGATGTTGGAGAGGGAGGTAATTAGGGAAGGGCAGAGGTCTGGTATGTGGAGTGGTTGGGGTGGTGGAAGAGTAAAGGTTTGCCTTGTTTGGTCGATCTTGTTTTTGAAGTAGGTGGCAAAGTCCTCAGCAGATTTGAGGGGAGTTGGAGGTGGCAGTAGTGGGCGGAGGAGAGAGTTGAATGTGCTGAACAGTTGTTTTGGATTGTGGGATAATGAAGATACAAGGTTTGTGAAATAGGTCTGTTTAGCAGAGGTGAGGGCTGATTTGAAGGCAAGTGAAGCTTGTTTGAAAGCAGTGAAGTCGTCTGGCAGGCTTGTTTTCTTCCAATGCCACTCCGTGACCCTGGATGCTTGTCGAAGTTTTTTGGTGTGGTTGTTGTGCCAGGGATGCCTGTTGATTTGTCACACTTTGCCATGCATGAGAGGGGCAACTGAGTCTATGGCTGATGTGAGGGTGGTGGTGTAGAAAGCGGTGGCACTGTCCATGTTGTGGAGTGAAGATATGGAGGACAGAGGTAGAAGAAAGTCTGATAGTCTGTGAATGTCTAGGTGTGCGAGGTTTCTGCGAGGATGTGGTTGTGGCTGGACATGGGGGGGCAGGTGAGAAGGACAAGGAGGAGAAGGTGAGTAGATGGTGGTCAGATAGCGGGAAGGGAGAGGTTGTGAGATTGGGTAGGGAACAGAGGAGTGTGAAGATGAGATCTAATGTATGTCCATCTGTGTGGGTGGCTGTGGAGACTTAAATAGAATCTGTCAATTGCTAAAAATAATGGCATTAAATACCTTTTTAAAAATCCCTGAGCTATCCTGATTATGCCTCTCTTTTCCATTTTGTGCTGCTTTACTCCATTACAGAGATATTCACTTTTTTTTTTATTTTGGAGCCCATTATGTGAAACCTCTGCTTCCAGTGCGACTGGACTTTTCTCTAAGTCTTCCCTGCAAGATACTGCCAATCACTGCTTGGTAGCATCTGAGACAGCTAGATCAATTGTGATTAGCAGAATCTGGGATTGAAGGGTGAACGAGTTCACGCACACAGAAGACTCTAAATTAATTCTCAGTTTAACTGCAAGCAGAGATTTCACATACTGAACTCCAGAAGCAAAAAAATTTGAATATCTCTGCAATGGAGCAGCGCATCGTAAAACAGGAAAATGTGGCAGAAGCGGGGGAGCACAGGGATTTTTACAAAGTATTTAACTCATTTTTTTGAGCAATTGACACTTCATCCTTAATATATAGGTTTATTAATAGATAAAACTTACCTTAGAAATCTTTACGTTGGCTTCTCCGGTGATGCCAGACAGATCAGCACTGTCTGAGAAGACATCTACTATACCCATTTTGCTTATCGTTTCTTTTAGGTTGACAGTACCAGTGATGGAGAATTTGGGGAGTTGTAGGTCCACAAAACTATATAAAATGTAGAGGAACAGAAGTACAGATAATGTATGACCTGTGGACCTCATGAGATAAAGTGCAGATGCTTCATAGCGTGAACACCTCTTAGCATGGGCCTCTTCTATAATAATACAATCTCTCTGTCCTCTCTGGTACATATCCCTACACGTGCCAGAACTCTCTGTTATTACTTACATGTATCCACAATGGTGGTCTTGAATGGGGTGGTGGGCCACACAATGGGGTTATATTAATACTGTAGATGATGAAATATATTTATTAATTGCCATATATGTACTGTATAGTCTGGTTCTTCCTGGGATGTGACCCATTTTTAAGAAAATTAAGACTTTTTTGTTACCTTTTATAGTGCATATGAGAATAACTACCTCACTATAGCAGTGCCCACATAATCTCTAAAATGGAAAAGTAGGTATAGGGTTGAGAATATGAGATATTAATACAGAGAAGAACAAAGAGGAGAGGGAAGGAGAGAGTAGAGAGGCGATGTACACATTAAGACACTAAGTGACCGGAGTGACTAAAGACTGTCCTCCATGGCCTCCATAATGGCTGACTATGACTTGAACCTCCTCTTATTTATGGTTAATAGAAAAGCTCTGATGCAATCATCCAAAAAGAGAGGAAATAAACAAATACAATTGATATAATAAATGGATAGATAGTATGAATAATAAGTGTACATGGGCAGAGAGGAAAGACAGCATTTTCCTTTATATGTAATTGTGGTGCTGTCTTATTTTACACCCCCACTTTATTACATTAGTGCTGCTTTATATTTTGGAGTCTTAAGATGATGCTTACTCACCTCCTGTGCATTAATTTCTTCCACTTATGAATTGAATCTTTATCAAAATTCTGTTCTATTTCGGACAACTTCCCCATCTCCGGCAGGATGAATAAAGCATTGGCATCTCCTTTGTAGGGTATGGAGATCACGGTGGCCTCATCAGTGATGGCTGCCTTGTAAAATCCTGTCCTGGACATGAACGGCACCTTCACAGTTTTTTTTTCATTGACATGAAAATCTCCCTCCTTTGTCCATTCCTTGTCAAATGGATTTTCCCATTTTGCTATAAAAAATGAAGAAAAAATGTCTCCTATGGAGGGATAATGACTGAGCTGTGTGATATTTTGCTGTCCATACTATTGACACCCAATAATGGTCTAACTGAGGACTATTGCAAAGCTTTACTCATCTACTAGTTCACCCATCCATGTCCAACACAGAAGATAAACATTCTGGTCAACCATTGCTACTAACAGAAGTCATATTTTAGTAGCTTGCCCCTTATATGCCTTAGAAAATTTCTAAACTGAGTCCTTAAGGAAATACAAAGGGTAAAGTTATACAATCTTTGAATTACTAAGTGTTATGATATAAGTGATTTACCTTTGAAATAAATGTAGTTGATGAGGACAAATATGGCGTCCTTGTCAACACTGTCCAGTAGCTCGGTGATCTTGCCATGGGTGTTCTTCTTCACATAACCATTGATCTGATTTTTGGCCTCTTCATCGTTCTCAAAATCAGTAGAAAACGCCTCAGAGTGATAGAGATTCTTGGCCTCATCTAAGAACGTCTGGAGGATCTTATATTCCTGGGAGATGAAGAGTGCATTCCCTCCACTGAGCTGCAGCTCCCTGTTCACATCATTCAGAAGAACTAGAAGATGGTGGAAACCTTCATGGATTTCTTGTTCTGAGATCTCAGAAGTGTTGAAACCGATTCCTTCAATGATTTGTGAGTGGGTCTCAGCCTTAGCACCAAGAGACAGGAAAGCAAATGCAGTAGAAATACTGATTGGGGAGAAAACAATGTTCTCAGAAGGATGATCTAGAGCCACCTGCCGATACAGGTCAAAAGAGAACTTGGAATTGTAGTGAGATATTTTGTGGCAAGGTATGGACTCATTATGGTGGTGCTCTTTGCCATGGTGTTCCCCTTTCTTGTGATGGCCCTTTTTGTGATCATGGTGGTCATCCTTGTCATGGTGATCACCCTCATGATGGTCAGCAAAAGCCAATGTAAAAAGTAGAGCCACTCCCAGAAACAGAGAGATCCTCATGTTTCTGCAAGACAGAAACATTTCATGAAGTCAGATTATGCTGAATGTCAGTAATAACAAAATGATGTTGTCTATATACTGCCCATAGTTAACCAACTGAAATATGGAAACATGACTGCTTTCATCCAGAAATAGTTTCACAACTGTCTGGTTGGTTCATTTCAATGGAAACTATTTGTTTATTGAACACTAACTACTAATAGAAAAGCACCGATCAAAGAAAAAAAAACTTTTAGATAAAATAGTAATTGTAATAACCCATCATATTATTAAAAATGCAGATCAATTGCCCAATCAGCTCAAGTACATCCACAACTAATGGCTTTGGGATTCAGTAAGCAAATGCTTTTGATGTGTTTAGAATGCAGATTATCTGAAAATTAAATTAAACTTTCATATTTCATCTGACCCATCAGAAGACCATTGATATCCCTTACTATTAATATCGAGGAAGCAATACATTCAATGGAAATATACCACAGATTACAGAACAGGAGAAGTACTTGGATATTCTGGTACAAGAAAGGATATTTGGATGTTAAAATCAGCTCAAAGGTGACAACTATATTATTACATGGGATGGAGGTCTCTTCTGTGATGACACGTTGGAAAAACTGAACTTGTTTCGGCTAGTTAAAATACATCTCAAATTTCATCAATGCATGCTTGGTCAATACAAATGACTGGCACATGACTTATTCCTTCCAAAGACCTTAGAAAGGACCAGGGGGCACTCATTACTAGTACAGAAAAGTCAATTCTGGCAGCTAAATAGGAAAGGGTTATTTACAGTTAGAGCAGTCAGACTGTGGAATGTCTGAACACAAGAGGTAGTAATTGCAGATATCATAACCTCTTTTGAAAATGGGCTGCATGCTTTTGTGACGCCTCTGGCTATTACGTCCAAGAGTGGACCCTCTGGATCGCGGATCCGGAGCCCCTGGGCCGAGCACACCTGGTGAAGACCGACCCCTATACAGGGATCGTTAGGGGCAAGACCGCAGGGGGCGGAACCGCGACAGCCGGAGCCAGCAGGGACGACTCGGAGGACTGGCAGACAGAGCAGGAGTAGCGAAGTGGAGGCAGTAGAAAGAGGCTGGGAGCCCACAGGAAAGGTACAGCGAGGACCACAGGAAGGAGGCAGGCAGACAGACACGGACCAGGAACAGGGCAGACAAAGGAACAGCAAGGGTAGGCAGGGTACACAGAAGAAGGTAGGGCCGATGGGTGCTGCGAGTCACAACAATCATCAGGCGCCCTCAGAATAGAGCGGACGCCTGATATATGCGGCGACCGGAAGTGCGCCCTACAGACCCTCCCCTAGCGACGCCCCCTGCCAACGGAAGAAGCCGGGGGAACGCGCGTGCGCGGCCTAAGGCCACCGCGGTCACCCGCAGCAGAGCGGCAAGCAGCGCGGAGGAACGCGCGAACCGGAGGGCGCAGGTGAGAGGGAGCTGCGGCGGGCGCCGTCGCTAAAGGGGCATCGGCGGGCACGGCCGCCGATGTCACAGTACCCCCTCCCATATGCCCTCTCCTTCTGAGGTTGGTTAGAAATCTTTTCATGATAAGGGGGGCATCGACATTCTCTCGGGGCTCCCAGGACCTCTCCTCTGGGCCAAAACCCTTCCAGTCGATAAGAAAAAGAGTCTTACCTTTGACCCTTTTCATAGCCAGGATGTCCTTTACTTCAAAGACATTGTCAGAACAAATTGGCGAGGGAGGGGACATGGAGGTTGGTTGGAACCGATTCAAGACCACAGGTTTAAGGAGCGAGATATGGAAGGCGTTAGGGACCCGGAGTGATGCCGGCAACCTCAATTTGTAGGCTACCTTGTTAATGCGCCCAAGTACTTCAAAAGGCCCGATGTACCGAGGACTTAATTTGTAAGCAGGGACTTTCAGGCGGATATGTTTGGTAGAAAGCCAGACTTTGTCCCCGGGCTGGTACGGGGGTAGATCCCTTCGTCTTTTGTCCGCGTGTTTCTTAATTCGGACGTTGGCTAGCTCGAGCGCCTCTCTGGTCTCCTTCCAAATTTGCGAAAACTCCTTGGCGAGAGTGTCTGCTGCAGGAACTCCAGACGATGCGGAAAAGGGCAATGGAACCCCAGGATTTAGCCCAGTTACCACAAAGAACGGTGTCTTGGACGTTGATTCGTTGGAATGATTATTATGAGCGAATTCTGCCCAAGGTAGAAGAGAGACCCAATTATTCTGATGGGCGTTAGAAAAGTGGCGTAGGTAGGTGGTCAGAATTTGGTTAATCCGTTCCACTTGGCCGTTGGTTTGAGGATGATACGCTGAAGAGAAGTCGAGAGACGTGCCCAGGAGCCGACAGAGGGCCCTCCAGAATCGGGAAGTAAACTGGACCCCTCGATCGGTCACGATTCGCAGAGGGAGGCCATGTAGCCTGAACACGTGGTGGATAAAGATTTCGGCCAACTTTGGGGCAGATGGCAGTCCGACCAAGGGAATAAAGTGGGCCATCTTGGAAAAGCGGTCAGCGACGACTAAGATGGTAGTACACCCAGCCGAGCGAGGGAGATCAGTCACGAAATCCATGGCGATTTGCTGCCAAGGAGCCTCTGGGACAGGCAACGGATGAAGGAGGCCGGAGGGGAGAGTCCTTGGAACCTTGTTCTGAGCACAAGACCTGCAGGAGGCTACAAAGTCCTTAGCATCCTGGTGGAGAGAGGGCCACCAGTAATACCGGGAAAGAAGCAAAAGAGTTTTCTTAATCCCAACGTGCCCAGCAACCTTGGAAGAATGTCCCCAGCGCAGTACTTCCAGGCGTTTGTTTGGAGGGACGAAGGTCTTGCCAGGCGGAGGGTTAGAGAAACTCACGGGGGCCACGGAGATAACTTTAGCCGGCTCGATGACATACGATGGATCCTCCTCCCTCTCCGGAGGCTGCAAAGACCTGGAAAGCGCATCGGCTTTGATGTTCTTACTGCCGGGCCGGAAATGGAGCTTGAACTCAAAACGGGAAAAGTACAGAGCCCACCTGGCTTGTCTGGAGTTGAGTCTCTGGGCAGATTGCAGGTAGGCCAGGTTCTTGTGGTCCGTGAAGATAGTAAAGGGGTGCACTGCCCCCTCGAGCAGATATCGCCATTCCTCCAGCGCCATTTTAATGGCCAATAATTCCCGGTCCCCAATGGAGTAGTTGCACTCCGCCGGAGAAAAGGTTTTGGAGAAGAACCCGCAGGGGACAAGACGTCCAGATGGAGCCTGTTGGGAGAGAACCGCCCCAGCTCCAGTGGAGGAGGCATCAACTTCCAGAATGAAGGGCCTACTGGCCACAGGACGGTGTAAAATCGGAGCAGAAGCAAACGAGCGTTTCAGGGCAAGAAAGGCGTCCTCGGCTTCAGAGGGCCAGACGTTAGGCTTCGTCCCCTTACGGGTCAGGACCGCAATGGGCTTGGTGACTGTAGAGAAGTGGGGTATAAACTGCCGGTAATAATTAGCGAAGCCGAGGAAACGCTGGATGGCCTTTATGCCAACCGGACGAGGCCACTGGAGTACCGCGGACAGCTTGTCCGGATCCATCTTAAGACCGGAATCCGTGATGATGTACCCCAAGAAGGGTAACGCTGTTTGCTCGAAGAGGCACTTCTCGATCTTGGCGTAAAGACGATTTTCTCGAAGGCGCTGCAGGACCATGCGTACACTTCTCCGGTGGGAGGAGAGGTCGGTCGAGAAAACGAGGATATCGTCCAAATATACCACTACGCAGGAATAGAGTAGGTCTCGGAACACCTCATTTACGAATTCCTGAAACACCGCTGGAGCGTTGCAGAGACCGAACGGCATGACCAAGTATTCATAATGGCCGTCCCGGGTATTGAAGGCCGTCTTCCACTCGTCCCCCGCTCGGATTCGGATTAAGTTGTAAGCTCCCCGCAGATCCAACTTCGTGAAGATTCTGGCCCCCCTCAGGCGGTCGAAGAGTTCAGGAATCAGCGGGAGCGGGTACCGGTTTTTGACCGTGATGTTGTTCAGGCCCCGGTAGTCAATACAGGGTCGCAGGGACCCATCTTTCTTCCGGACGAAGAAGAAACCTGCGCCCGCGGGGGACGAGGACTTTCGGATGAATCCCTTGGCCAGATTTTCCTGTATATATTCCGACATAGCCGAGGTCTCTGCTGGGGACAAAGGATATGTTCTCCCTCTGGGAGGAGTGGCACCAGGAACTAGGTCGATGGGGCAGTCATAGGAGCGATGAGGGGGTAAGGAATCCGCCTCCTTCTTGCTGAACACGTCGGCAAACGTGTGATAGGGTGCGGGTAAGCCCGGGAGGTCGGCGGGCTTCGAGCATGGACGAGGACGCGTGAGGGCCCGTAGGCAGTGCTCCTGGCAGGAGTGCCCCCAACGGAGAACTTCTCCAGAGCGCCAGTCAATCACAGGTTCGTGCCGTCTGAGCCAGGGCAGTCCTAGGAGAACCGCATGGGCTAATTGTGGCAGGACATAAAAGGCTATCTTTTCGAGGTGGAGAGCTCCGATTTGAAGATCTACTTCGACGGTAATCATGGTGATGAGTCCGGGTAAAGGTTTACCATCAACGGAGGAAATAGCGCGAGGGTTCTTCAATACCAACACCGGAATCTGGAATTTGTCAACCTCCTCCTGGCGGATGAAATTACCGGCAGCACCCGAGTCCACATACGCCTCCACAGACCCACGCCCCCGACCTGTAATTAGCAAAGCTGAAAGAGTAAGGGGAAGAGAGGAATTTTGATCACCTAGGGGGTCCTCTCTTACCTGACCTAGGTGGAGGCATTTCCCGACCTCTCTGGCTTCTCTGGACAGGAACGCACGAAATGGTTGGCCCCTCCACAGTACAGGCAGAGGCCCTTGGTCATCCTCTCCCTGCGGCGTTGCTCGGACAGTCTGACCCGATCAACCTGCATAGGTTCAGGAGCGGCGCTAACAGGAGATACAGGGAAACGGGGGACAGGAGCCTGATACAACCTAAAGGACCTTCTCTCTCCGACTGCCTCTCTAGCGCGCTCCTGAAAGCGTAGGTCTATGCGAGTGGCCAGCGAAATAAGGTCCTCCAGAGTGGTGGGGGTGTCTCGCCCGGCAAGCTCATCCTTGATCTTGCTGGAGAGGCCTCTCCAAAAGGCTCCCACTAGAGCCTCATTGTTCCACCCTAACTCAGAAGAGAGGGTCCGGAAGCGGATGGCGTATTGCCCCACCGTGAGGGAACCCTGGCGGAGGTTAAAAAGGGCCTCAGTGGAGGATGCTAAGCGACCCGGTTCATCGAATACCTTGCGAAAGGTTTCTAAGAAGGTCTGTAAATTTAGCACTACGGGGTCATCTCTCTCCCACAAGGGGTTCACCCAGGACAGAGCCTCACCCTCAAGATGGGACACAACGAATGCCACCTTGGCGCGGTCAGTAGGATACTGAAGGGGGGCAAGCTCAAAATGTAGCCTGCATTGATTTAAAAAACCCCGGCATAACTTGGGATCTCCACCGTACCTGGGGGGTTTACCCAGACGGGGAGCCGGAGTAGGGGCTACATCCGGGGAGGAAGTTGCAGCGGCAGCAGAGGATTGCAGGGCCAGCAATCGGTCATCCACGGATGCCATGTAACCCAAGATGTGGGATTGGGCGTCGCGCTGCTGCGCGAGCTCCTGTTGAAGGCTGACTAAGAGAGGAGCGTGCCCGGGGTCAGAGGTCTGCAGGGCGGACAACCGGGTGTCCATAGACTTCATAAAGGACATTATCCGGTTCTGATTTTCACGAAGGAACAGCAATTCCTTTTGTGTGGCGGCTGCGGCACCGGCGGGATCCATGGCCTGATGATACTGTGACGCCTCTGGCTATTACGTCCAAGAGTGGACCCTCTGGATCGCGGATCCGGAGCCCCTGGGCCGAGCACACCTGGTGAAGACCGACCCCTATACAGGGATCGTTAGGGGCAAGACCGCAGGGGGCGGAACCGCGACAGCCGGAGCCAGCAGGGACGACTCGGAGGACTGGCAGACAGAGCAGGAGTAGCGAAGTGGAGGCAGTAGAAAGAGGCTGGGAGCCCACAGGAAAGGTACAGCGAGGACCACAGGAAGGAGGCAGGCAGACAGACACGGACCAGGAACAGGGCAGACAAAGGAACAGCAAGGGTAGGCAGGGTACACAGAAGAAGGTAGGGCCGATGGGTGCTGCGAGTCACAACAATCATCAGGCGCCCTCAGAATAGAGCGGACGCCTGATATATGCGGCGACCGGAAGTGCGCCCTACAGACCCTCCCCTAGCGACGCCCCCTGCCAACGGAAGAAGCCGGGGGAACGCGCGTGCGCGGCCTAAGGCCGCCGCGGTCACCCGCAGCAGAGCGGCAAGCAGCGCGGAGGAACGCGCGAACCGGAGGGCGCAGGTGAGAGGGAGCTGCGGCGGGCGCCGTCGCTAAAGGGGCATCGGCGGGCACGGCCGCCGATGTCACAGCTTTTCTCACAATAAATGGCATTGTGGGTTATAATCTAGAGATAGAGAATGTATAACTGGTGGAGAAAGGCTGAACTTGATATACTTGATAAGTATTAATAACATGTGAACTTTTCCACATTACGTGCACAAACTTAAATGCATTTTATTGGGATTTTATGGGATACCAATACAAAGTATCAATTATTTGTGAAGTGCAAAGAAAACGATACATGGTTTTCTAATTATTTAAAAATATAAATCTGAAATTTTGATGTACAATTGTATTCAGCCCCCTGTAGTCTGATACCCCTAAATAAAATCCTTAGAAAACTAACACTGCACATCACTCTGAAATCTTCATCCACACTGTTACACATGGTGGTGGCAGCATCTTGCTGTGGGAAGACTTTTTTTTCAGCAGGGGCAGGGAAGTTGATCAGATGATGAGAAAATGGATGGAGCTAAACACAGGGCAATCCTGGAGGAAAATGTATTAGAGGATGGAAAAGACTTGAGACTGGGGCATAGGTTCAACTTCCAGATGGACAGTAACCCTAAACATCCAGCCAGATCTACAATGGATACAATATTCATGTCTGCTTACTCACTGTCCATACCCAAATCGCAGAGAATCTGTGACAAGACGATTACTGATCACAGACGTCTCCATCCAATCTCACTGAGCGAGAGCAAGTGTGCAACAAAGAAGGGGCAAAATGTCACCTCTAGATGTGCAAAGCTGGAGAGACAGAACCCAGAAGACTGCAGCACAAAAATGTGGTCCTACAAAGTACTGATTCAGGGGCCTGAATACAAATGCACAGCACAACTTTCAGACTTGCATTTTTTAAATATTGTATCATTTCCTTTACATTTCACAAATACTTGCTACTTAGGACTGTTTCACACATACGTTTTTTGCATCAGTTGCAATCTGCAAAAATGGCGGGACACGGATCCGCAACTGTTGTGAAAGCAACGTGTGCAACCGGACCGTTGCTTTGACGGATCCGGGGAAGGCGGAAATTTAAAGGAACCCGTGCCCGGGGAGGAGAGAGAGAGACATTTCAGTGTCCGTCCTGTCATGTCAGCGGACGCCAAAATTTTGGCGAATCCGTAAAAAACGGATCCAATGGATTACCATCCGTCAAGATCCGTTGATAATGCAAGTCAATGGGAAAAAAAACGGATCCGCCAAGAAAAATGGCGGATCCGTTCTTTTTGCAAAATGGTGGATTTTGACAGAAGGTGACAGACAGTTGTGTGAAAGAGGCCTTAGTGTTGGTATCACATACAGTTCCAATAAAGTGCATTTACGTTCATGGGTATAAAGTGAAAAAATGTGAAAAAATTCACGGGGTCTGAATTCTTTTTTTAAGTCACTGTATGTAACTATATAATAAGTGAATATACTGTATGTAAAAAAATTAGAAAATTCTCAAATTCAACAATGTGGTAAGTGTTAAAAGCATCTATATAAACCATCTCTGTACTCACAGTGTTTATGGACCCTCCAGACTTTGCAGGTGGTCTCATTGTCACAGACGACTTTTTATAGGACTACGACTCCATCCTATTGTGAAAGTTTTTATTCTCTAATCATTGACCTGTAACCTGTGCGCTGTGGGATCGTCTGTGCCAAAGCCAATTACAATTATTTGTTTTGACTTTGTCAACATGCAACAAACTCTATGCCCTCTTTACTGGAGATTTTCTGGGGCACAAGATACCGAGATATGTCATGAAAATGGCAAAATACGTTTCTGTGAGTCATTCAAATTTATATGTAATAAGAAGATGGCAAAATTTTTCTATTACTTCCTGCAGGTATGGCTGATGGCCGAAAACATCATGGATGTAGAAGGCTGGAGATCATAGCACTTATATAAGTTTAGCACTGACTTTTATGTTTATCACATATCAATCATATGGAGCTATATATCTCCTGCATAAAATAATTTCATTACTAAAATACTGACCTTTAGTACGCATTTTATTGTGCTATGCTCAACCTTACAGTGCTGTGCAAAAGTTTTAGGCAGATGTAAGGGGAAAAATGCTGCAAAGTAAAAATATTTTCAAAAAGAAATCTTAATGACAAATATTTGGTGTATTTGGTTACTGAACAACTCAGGCATGTTGTAGAGTAAGGGCCCCGTTACATGCTTCAATGTCCCAGCGATCCCAACTACGATCCGACGTGGATGGGATCACTGGGACATAGTTAGCTGATCACTGGTGAGCAGTCACATAGACAGACTCACCAGCGATCAGGACCAGCGAGCAAGCTGGTGTCCAAGGTAAACAGCGGGTAACTAAGAGCCGCGCGGCTCTTAGTCACCCGCTGTTTACCTTGGATACCAGCGTGCACGCTGGTTTCCAGGGTAAACAGCGGGTATCTAAGAGCCGTGTGGCTCTTAGATACCCACTGTTTACATTGCATACCAGCTCCCAGCATCGCTGATCATTGGTCTCTCATTGTCACACACATTGATGCATGCTGGCCAGCGGGAGACCAACGATCAAAAAATGGTCCAGAACATTACTGCACGATCAGCCATACCCGGCAGGGGGGCCGGTCGCTGATGCGTGTCACACACAGCGATATCGCTGGCGAGATTGCTGTGGCATCACAAAATCAGCGATCTCACTAGCGATCTTGCTGTGTGTGACGGGGCCTTTACTGAAGACCTTGGGCAGATTGTAGAGTTATTGAAAAATTCAGGCAGGTTGCAGAGTTACTAAAGACCTTGGACAGGTTACAGAATTACTGAAGACCTCAGACAGGTTACAGAGTTACTTAAGATCTTGAGCAGATTGCAGAGATACTGAAGACCTCAGGCAGGTTGTAGAGTTACTGAATACCTCGGACAGGTTGCAGAGTTACTGAAGACTTTTGGCAGATTGCAGAGTTACTGAACACCTCAGGCAGGTTGCAGAGTTACTGAAGACCTTGGGCAGACAGAATGAGTAGCGATACTGGAAACCACAGGGAAGTAAGTGAGGTCCTCCACCCACCTCAAGGATTCTTGTAACCGCAGTGTGGGTACTGATACTGGAAACTGCAGGTAGGTAGATAGCAAGGTTACTCAGTGACTGGAAACCGCAGGCAAGTGTGGTGCCCCTGAGGGTACAGTCACCACAGAGATGCTGCAGCTCACCCAGAGAGACGTGTGGTATCCCACAACCAGGTAAGGTGGAGACTCCTGACCACATTCCATCTCGCATCCCACACACACAAGTAGTGTAGCAGAGCACCCTTTTGGCCCCTGCTTGGAACACGAAGAGCGCTGGGAGGTGGGCGGAGCGTAGTTTGAGAGCAGGAGAAGGATAGGAAGTTAGGTTGAGTTCCCTCAGAGGGAGGGAAGGAGAAGGACGTGTCTGTAGCAGCCATTGTGATTAGAGTTTGCTGGATGGATTGGATTATAAGAAAGCTCCCTAAAAGAAAAGGTGGTTCTTCTGAAACACGGTTGGAGGATACTTCCCATGGGTTTCTTATCCACGCTGACTGACGTAAGGTGGAGAAAGAAACTGGTCGCAAAGGGTCACGGCCCCTAGCCTAGTGAGCGTACTTCAGGGCACTACTAGCAAGCCGATAGCTGTGGTTACTTTATGGACCATAGCCCCTACCACAGTTATTCTGACTGGAAAGGCAGCTACATAGGATCACAGAAATGGCAGGGCGTTGTCTGACAGGATTCGCAGCTGCTGGCCTGGAACGATAATTGTGAAGTGCTGGAAAGGAAAGAAAGTGGAAAAGCAGCATATTGTGTGGAGATGGCCAAGAAAGGTACATACTGACAGGGAGTGCTGGAAGGGTGTAATTCATCTTATCTGGAAGTTGTCGGGACCCCTCACCTGGAGAACGCAGCACTGAAGCGGGCATCTGTACCGCAGACAGAATTGTGAATAAAGCCCTAGGAGCTACATACACTTGTGTCATTTGCCTCCTTTCTGCGCCTCTCACCCAGCACTGCTACATCCTCCACTCCACACTGCCTCACCAACTACAGACTCATCTCAACTGCCCTGGGACTACAGCTCTGCCTGTGGAGATCTTCACCAACTCTGCTGCATCATAACATCTGACCCAGAGAAGCAACACAGCAGCGCTGGTCACCACTGACCAGAAACCACAGGTGGCATCATGAATTCATACAAACACTATTCTCATCTAATTACATCCATTTTACATGACTGCCTGGGGCCACGGACCGGATCACCGCCACTGTGATACATCCCTTTAAGACGACCTGCCTGGTACCGAGTATCCCATGGCGCCTGGGGTGCGTCACAAGCAGGAGACGTACTGATGATTGTGGACTGGACCAGTGCCCAGAAAACTAAGAGTTACTATAAGTCTTAGAGGAATTAGGGTTAGGCCGGAGTTACACTACCATAGAATACGGAAGAGTGCTAAGCGAGAAAACATCACATAGCACTCGGCCCAGTGTTAATCTATGGGGCAAATCACATCTGCGATTATTTTCTCATGCCGAATCGGCATGCGAGAACAATCTCAGCATGCTGTGATTGACACCGAGACTTAGCCAATCTTGGCTCACTCGCACCCATATAATTCTATGGGTGCGAGTTACACAAAGTACATCACTCAGATATCATCCGAGTGCGGTGTGATATATGCTGAAATCAGCAGCTGAGGAGATGGAGACTGGGAGACAGGTGTTACAGACTGGGGAGATTTAAGTGAACAACCTTCCCTCAGCTCTTGCCGGTGATTTGGTTTGCTTCCTGAGCATATTTTGAAGTCTGCTTGTCTCCTGCTCTGTCCTGCATCTTTCAGATAAGTTATTTTTCTTCTTGAATCTTTTTTGCATTGGATCCAGTTTTGCTTGTCTCTGTAGAACCTAAAATCCCTTTTCCTGATTTATTTTCTGGGGATCGGTCTAAAATTTTGAACTTTAAAAATAATTGTAAACTGTTTTTTGCCTTGAAACCTAATTCCTCGGGGAACTCGGTACAGCAGGTTAAAATTGTCATCTCCCTGTTGCACGGCGACCCTGAGGATTGGGCTTTTTCCCTGACACCTGGGGATCCTATTCTGACTAATGTGGATGCGTTTTTTCAGGCTTTGGGGTTATTGTATGATGAACCTAATGTTATTGATCAAGCTGAGAAAACCTTATTGGCATTGAATCAGGGTCAGGAATCGGCAGAGTTAAATTGTCAGAAATTCTGAAAGTGAAAGGTCCTTACTAAATGCAATGATGATGCCCTAGCGGCTCTTTTTCGGAAGGGTCTGGCAGAAACCGTTAAAGATGTTATGGTGGGATTTCCTGTCCCCTCTGGTCTCAGCGACTCTATGTCACTGGCCATTCAAATTGACAGACGTTTACGTGAACATAAAACTATGCAAGAGGCGGTGTTCTTCTGAGCCCATGCAGTGTGATAGGGTTTTTTCTAGGGCTCAACGTCAAGAATTTAGAAGGTGTAATAAGTTGTTCTTCTTTTGTGGTGACGCCTCTCATACTATTTCCATCTGCCCTAAACAGGAAAAACATTTTGCTCACTCATCTGTTTTGGGCAATGTACAGCCTAAATTCCTTTTGTCGGTTTTCTTGATCTGCTCCTTATCTTCATTTTCTACTAAGGCTTTTGTTGATTCAGGAGCAGCCCTGAACCTGATTGATTTTGACTTTGCCAAATGTTGTGGTTTTCCCATGGTACCCCTGTGGACTCCTATTCTTTTGAGGGGTATTGATGCTACCCCTTTGGCTGAGAATAAACCCCAGTTTTGGACCCAGGTGATAATGCGGGTAGCCCCGACCACCAAGAGAATTGTAAACTTTTGGTGCTGCATAATTTACATGATATTATTGTGCTGGGTTTTCCTTGGTTGCAGACCCATAATCCTGTTCTGGATTGGAAATCTGTGTCTGTGGTTAGTTGGGCTTGTCAATGTGTTCGTCGTGATACTCCTGTTTTCCCTACCTCTCCCCAGTCTCATGATGATGTCCCTGACTATTTGGCTGATTTCTCTGATGTGTTTAGCGAGAGTAAGTCTGCGTCCTTGCCTCCTCATAGGAGTTATGACTGCGCGATCGAGTTAGTGCCCGGTTGTAAATTTCCCAAGGGGTGGCTCTTCAATTTATCTGTACCTGTACATGATGCTATGCGATCCTGTATCAAAGAATCCTTGGAGAAGGGTCATATCAGACCGTCCTCTTCACCTTTAGGTGCCGGCTTTTTCTTTGTGGCCAAGAAAGATGGCTCATTGAGGCCATGTATTGACTGTCATTTTCTTAATAAAATTACAGTTAAATATCAGTATCCATTACTCCTGATTTCCGATTTATTCTCCAGAGTGAAAGGTGCTAGTTGGTTTACCAAGCTTGACCTTAGGGGGTCGTATAATCTTATTCGCATCAAGCACGGTGATCAATGGAAGACGGCGTTTAATACTCCTGAGGGGCATTTTAAGTACCTAGTGATGCCTTTTGGGCTCACTAATGCCCCTTCCGTCTTCCAATCTTTCATGAACGATATTTTCCGGGATTTTGTGTTCAAGTATTTGATCGTTTATTTGGACGATATTTTGATTTTTTTCATTGATTGGGATTCTTATGTGGAACATGTTCGGACTGTATTATGGATTTTGAGAGAAAATGCTCTGTATGTTAAGGGATCGAAATGTCTCTTTGGTGTACAAAAAATTTTGTTTTTGGGATTCATTTTGTCCCCGTTCGCCATTGAAATGGACCCGGTCAAGGTCCAGGCCATTTATGATTGGGTTCAGCCCACCTTTTTTGAAGGCTCTCCAAAAATTTTTGGGTTTTGCTAATTTCTACCGTAAATTCATAAGTACTTTTTCTGGTATTGTTAAACCACTGACGGATTTGACCAAAAAGGGCGCTGATGTGGTGTATTGGTCCCCACAGGCAGTCTCTGCATTTCAGGAGCTTAAATGGAGATTCACTTCTGCTCCTGTTCTACGGCAACCTGATGTTTCTCTCCCATTTCAGGTGGAGATAGATGCTTCTGAGATTGGTGAAGGAGCCGTTTTGTCTCAAAGAGATCCGGTAACCTCTAAGATAAATCCTTGTGCCTTCTTTTCTCGAAAATTTTCCCCATCTGAACGTAATTATGATGTGGGGAATCGAGAGTTGTTGGCTTTGAAGTGGGCGTTTGAAGAGTGGAGACATTGGTTGGAGGGGGCCAGACATCAAGTTGTGGTCCTCACCGACCACAAGAACTTGATGTATCTTGAATCAGTCAAGCGATTGAATCCTAGACAGGCTAGGTGGGCCTTGTTTTTCACGCATTTTAATTTTGTGGTCTCCTTTCTTCCAGGCACTAAAAATATTAAGGCGGATGCCCTCTCTAGGAGTTTCTTTGTGGATTCTCTTGATGTGTCTGAGCCTACTACCATTCCAAATGAGGGTGTGGTTCTTTCCACTATTTCACCCGATTTGAGACTTGCCCTGGAGAAATTTCAGGAGGACAATCCTGAATGATGCCCTATGGGGAAATTGTATGTCCCCGACCAGTGGAGGAGAAGAGTAATGTCTGAAATTCATTGCTCCCCCTTAGCTGGTCATCCTGGTATTTTTGGTACCAGAGATTTGGTGAGTAGGTCTTTTTGGTGGCCTGCTTTATCTCGTGATTAGTGTTGAGCATTCCAATACTGCAAATATTGGGTATCAGTCGATATTCGCGGTATCTGAATTCCGAGACTGAGTTCCGATACTTTTTGCATATCGAATACCGGAATCGGAAGTTCTCATAATGCTATGAGGAAATTTGATTTGATTCAGCCAATGAGGAATCCTAAGAAGTGTGGGCACATCCTGTTAGGCATGTAGGCATGTTAACTAATGGCATGGCTGTGATTGGCTGCGAGCAGACCACCCAGCTCCTTCTCCCCAGACACACGCTGAACAGTGATCTATGGAAGGTGAAACTATTGAGGGAGGAGGAAATGACCAGTTCTCATTTCAATGCCAGAACACCCCCCCCTGGACGTTTATCTTAGAAGCAAGAGGTGATATCTTGGAAACCGTGCAGACTAGCCACAGAAGATAAATTACTTATTGTCAGCATTCTGCAGCCTAGATATGCATTATGTGAAAAGCCCCAACCTGTTATGTTATGTATTTCCACCAAGTTGGATCGCCCGTTGGTTTCAATGGGAGATGTCACAGTAGCTGTGACCCGGCCTGTGGCCCTGGGCGTCCATTGTACAAGGGAAATGTTGAATGTGTGGATGATGATTATAGTTTATGAGTAGAGTTGAGCGACTTTTGGTTTTTTAGGGTCGAGTTTCGTTTCGTGAAACCCGACTTTTCCAAAAGTCGGGTCGAGCAAGATCGTCCGATTATAGGGAAAAGTCGGGGTCGTCCCGAAACACGAAACCCAATGTAAGTCAATGGGGAATAAAAGTCGGCAGTGAGAGGAGGACAGGAAACACACCTACAGTGCCCATTTGAATGCCAAAAGCATCAATTCTTCTTACTTAAGCTTGTCAACCTTAATTAACTTCATAATACAAGTTACGCACTGAAAAATGGGGGTTATTTGGCTAAAGTTATGGGGGGGGAGGGCTGGCTCCAGGTTTTCATGTGCCCTGGGCGAAAGAGCGCCCCTTTAACACATACCACAACTCATCATGCTCCAATACGGCAGAGAAATAGCGGTATAGTACAATGAAAAATACTTCACTTTTTACATCTCATGACGAGGCCCATCTATTTCTCCATACAGAATCATTGGTCCCATATAATGTTTGAAACAGTATATGATGAGCTCCACATAATGCTACAGTATATGTTGGTCCCCATGGATGAAGCTCCACTGTGTTATGGGCCCAAATAATGCTCCAAACATAATGGGCCCCATTTCTAATGCTCTAGTGTATAATGGGCCCTGTAAATGCTGCTCCAGTGTCTGATGTCCACCTTTGGAATGTTCCAGTGTATGGTGGGCCCCATCTATCATTCTCCAGAGTATAGTGCTCCCCAAAAATTGCTGTCCCAACATTGAAAACAATCAAATAAGTCTCCTCGCTATGGAATCCCTGTACTAGTCTGGACTCCTCGTCGTCCCCATCTTCCATCTCACTGCACAGTATTTCAACCTTGCAAGTGCTGTGATCCTGAGCAAGCAGGGGGGGCCCACTCGTTGGCGACGGCACTGGCACAGGGCCCCTGATAGTACGGTGGTGTGTCTGAAGGCGGGTGGGCCGAACCTGCACTTTCATCTGCAGCTTCCTCTTTGTCACCGTGTAAGATGGAACTGTATATGGGAAGGGTAACCTGAGTTTCATCAGGGTCAGATTCAGGCCGTGTAGCGTGCGAGGGGAATGTAGTGGTCTGGGTCAATGTACCAGCATATTCATCGAGCAGTGGCTGGGCATCAGTACACTTGTGTCGCCCCCAGGAGTACGGTCGCCACAGTGGCATTACCTTCCTCCTAGGAAGTGTGATGTCATGCTTGGGAGCAACGAACGATCTCTCTAGCAGGTTAACTGATTGGGCGGCGTTATTCCCACGAGTCATGACCCTCCAAACAGCGTTCATGAAGGCAAAGTGTTTGTTTTACGTGGGCAGTATGGTTGCAAAGCTGAACCTTAAAGGAATGTCCAGAAGGGCACCACCAGGAGTGGAGCCTACGGTTTAATTCGACTCCACCTGGGAAACCTCAACCATGCAAGCTACAGAAAAGATGCACAGATTGCAAGCTTAATTCCGTTAACGAACGAGACTCCGTCATGCCCCGCGGTCCGAGTCCGGCTTACTAGAGGGACACATGAGGCTCTGGCACATGAGATTGGCCAATAACTGGTGTGTCATGCCCTTACATGTCCGTGGCTGCATGTGCGCTACACTGAAAAGGCCAGCGTTTGTCGCTTACAGGTGAAGATAACCCGCTGAACAACGTTAGTGATGGGGATCTGTGATTACAATTATTACCCGCGAACGCTGATTTCCCAGTAAGTGCAGGTCAACCGCAGTTCCGGAATTAGGCCTAACCGTCATTCCTGAAAAAATGAAAAACTTACGTGTGCAAACCACAGGTGCTGTAGCTTGCTTAACAGCTCGCCAGCTGTTCTCAGGCCCAGTATGGATTACACGCGATTGCACAAAGGTGAGAAAGGGTAGCGTATCCCCGGATAACATGTATGGATAGCGTACACATTCAAAATATGTCTATACATCAGGAGGCAGGCTCAGACGGTGTTAGGCCCAGTATGGCTTGCAGGTGATTGCACAAAGGTGAGAAAGGGTACCGTATCCCCGGATAACAAGGATAGCGTACACATTCAAAATATATGTCTATACATCAGGAGGCAGGCTCAGACGGTGTTAGGCCCAGTATGGCTTGCAGGTGATTGCACAAAGGTGAGAAAGGGTACCGTATCCCCGGATAACAAGTAAGGATAGCGTACACATTCAAAATATATGTCTATACATCAGGAGGCAGGCTCAGACGGTGTTAGGCCCAGTATGGCTTGCAGGTGATTGCAGAAAGGCGAGAAAGGGTACCGTATCCCCGGATAACATGTATGGATAGCGTACACATTCAAAATATATGTCTATACATCAGGAGGCAGGCTCAGATGGTGTTAGGCCCAGTATGGCTTGCAGGTGATTGCACAAAGGTGAGCAAGGGTACCGTATCCCCGGATAACATGTATGGATAGCGTACACATTCAAAATATATGTCTATACATCAGGAGGCAGGCTCAGACGGTGTTAGGCCCAGTATGGCTTGCAGGTGATTGCACAAAGGTGAGAAACGGTACTGTATCCCCGGATAACATGTATGGATAGCGTACACATTCAAAATATATGTCTATACATCAGGAGGCAGGCTCAGAAGGTGTTAGGCCCAGTATGGCTTGCAGGTGATTGCACAAAGGTGAGAAAGGGTACCGTATCCCCGGATAACAAGTAAGGATAGCGTACACATTCAAAATATATTTCTATACATCAGGAGGCAGGCTCAGACGGTGTTAGGCCCAGTATGGCTTGCAGGTGATTGCACAAAGGTGAGAAAGGGTACCGTATCCCCGGATAACATGTATGGATAGCGTACACATTCAAAATATATGTCTATACATCAGGAGGCAGGCTCAGATGGTGTTAGGCCCAGTATGGCTTGCAGGTGATTGCACAAAGGTGAGAAAGGGTACTGTATCCCCGGATAACATGTATGGATAGCATAGTGTACACATTCAAAATATATGTCTATACATCAGGAGGCAGGCTCAGACGGTGTCAGGCACAGTATGGGTTCGACGGCCCAGATTACACAGCGGAGGAGCAGGGAGAGGTAAAGATTGCAAATGCTGGGGCCCTGCCCAAGCAAGGGGGGCCCACTCATGGGCGTCGGTACTGGCACTGGGCCCCTCATAGTACAGCGGTGTGTCTGACGGCGGGTGTGCACCACCACCGTCAGAGACACTTGATTGCACTATGAGGGAACCTGTGCCAGTGCCCGCGCCCAAGAGTCGGCCTACCCACCTGTCCAGGGCAACGGCACTCGCACGGTGTCGTGCGCTAGGTGGTGACCCCGGCCATGGGGGGGAGGCAGCACAGTTAGGGAGTTTTAGAAAGTGGCATATGTTGATGTTGGACATTCAGCTGATGCAAAAGGTGAAATAGGTGAAGTCCCAGGAAGAGGTGGACCAAAGCAAGCCATTTTTCTGTCACCCTATGTGTCATCAGGGGAAGGTGGGACAAAATCCTTGGAAACCCATGCATGGTTCATTTTAATGAAGGTTAGATCATCCACATTTTGGGTTGACAGACGGGTCCTTTTTTCTGTCAGGATTGATCCAGCTGCACTGAAGACTCTTTCCGATAGCACACTTGCAGCTGGGCAAGCGAGCTCCTGTAAGGCATATTGGGCCAATTCAGGCCAGGTGTCCAGTTTAGCGGCCCAATAGTCAAAGGGGAATGACCTGTGTGGGAGAACATCGATATGGGAGGACAAGTAGTTTGTAACCATAGTTGACAACTGCTGTCTCCTGTCACTTTCCATCGATGCAGTATTACCAGTTGTGTGAGCGGTATTTGAAAAATCAGTCCACAACATTGTCATGAAACCCCTGTCTCCAACGCCACTTCTGCTGTGTGCACCACGAACACCTCTGCCAAGCTGCCCCCGGCCCGTACGTCTCGTGTGAGAACCATCACCGCTGCTGTGTGCTGGGAATGCCTCAAGCAACCGATTTACCAGAGTTGTTGTTTATTAGCCAATATTAGGTCAAGGTTCTCCTGTGGCATGATGTTTTGTAATTTGCCTTTATAGAGTGGATCCAGGATGCTGGCCAACCAGTAGTCGTCATCGTTCATCATTTTGGCAATGCGGGGGTCCCTTTTTAGGATCTGCAAGGCATAATCTGACATGTGGGCCAATGTTCCCGGTGTCAATGATGCACTGCGAGTGCTGGTTGGAGGAGCACTTTCTGGCAAATCCACATCCCTCCAGTCACGCACAAACCCTGTACCAGACCTTGCCACGCCAACATTTTCACTTGCCCCACGAGATGCATCCTCCTCCCCTAAGTAATCATCCCCATCATCCTCCTCCTCCTCTTCTTCCTCCACCTCGTCCAGGAGAGGTCCCTGAGCAGACAATGGCTGAATGTCATCAAGGATTCCCTCCTCCTCTTCCTCCTCATCAACATTGGCTGCAGACACCTGCTCCTTAAGGTGCGTCAAAGTTTGCATGAGCAGACGCATAAGTGGGATGCTCATGCTTAGGATGGCGTCGTCTGCGCTTACCAGCCGTGTGCATTCCTCAAAACACTGAAGGACTTTACAGAGGTCTTTCAGCTTCGACCACTGCACACCTGAACTCCATGTCTGCTCTCAAAGTGCCTGGCCGTGTATCCTCCCACAAATGCATTATGGCCTGCCTCTGCTCGCACAGCCGCTCCACCATGTGCAGGGTGGAGTTCCACCTTGTTGCAATGTCGATAATGAGGCGGTGGTTGGGAAGGTGGAGCAATCGCTGCAGCTTCTGCATACGAACGGAGTGTACAGGCGACCGGCGGATGTGCGCGCACAGTCTTCGCACCTTCTGGAGCAGGGCTGTTAACTCCGGATAATTTTTGAGGAAGCACTGCACCACCAGGTTCAAGGTGTAAGCCAAGCAAGGTATGTGGCTGAGTTTTGAAAGGGCTATGGCTGCCACAAAATTACGGCCGTTATCACTAACTACCTTGCCTGCCTCAAGATGTACACTGCCCAGCCATGACTCAGTTTGTCGCTTCAAGTACTCGGCCAGCACCTCGGCGGTGTGTCTGTTGCCCAAACACATCATCTGCAACACAGCCTGCTGACGCTTTCCACTAGCTGCTCGATAGGGGGACACATCGTGTGCAACAGTGGCAGCTGCAGATGGAGTGCTCGTACGACTGCGCTCTGTGGACGAGCTTTCGCTTCTGGAGGAGGAGGAGGAGGAGGGTCGAACGCCTACAGCCAACTGTTTCCTATACCATGGGCTAGGCAGCACTGTCCCTCCACCGCTGTCCCCTGTGGACCCTGCATCCACCACATTAACCCAGTGCGCAGTGATGGACACGTAATGGCCCTGGCCATGCCGACTGGACCATGCATCAGTTGTGAGGTGCACCTTTCCGCTCACTGACTGCTTGAGTGCATGGACAAGGCGGTCTTTCACATGATGGTGGAGGGCTGGGATGGCTTTGCGAGAGAAGAAGTGGCGACTGGGTAGGTCATAGCGTGGTACTGCATAGGCCATGAGTTCGCGGAAAGCTGTGCTTTCCACCAACCGAAAGGGCATCATCTCAAACGAGATTAGTTTGGCAATGTGGGCGTTCAAACCCAGTGTACGCGGATGAGAGACTGAGTACTTTCTTGACCTACTCATAGTGTCTGGGAGGGTGAGCTGGACTTGAGAGCTGCATATGGTGGAAGTAACGGTGGACAGGGCGGACTGAGAGAGGGTTGATGATGGTGATGGAGTTGTTGTTCTTTCTGATGGCCTAGAATCAGTCTTTCGTTGATATAACAGTGGGATTCCCTGACTGCTGTGGCCTTGCAACGACACCTCAACATTTGCTGCTGTGCTAACCGGTGGGCTTACAGTGGGGGAAACAATGTAGCGTTGCTGACTACTTTCGTTGTGATCAGTTGCACATGTGGCACTTGAGGTTTGGTGTTGTGTCAACGCTTGCAAGTGCATGCTGGTTACATGTCTAAGCATGCAACTGGTATTCAAATTTTTCAGATTTTTCCCTCAGCTAAAGGTCTTTGCGCACTTCTTACAGATAACCTTGGCCTGATCATGAGGATTTTGTTCAAAAAATTGCCACACTGCACTCTTCCTACTTTGGCAGACATTTTGCGGCCTAGCACGCTGTGATCTTTTGACCCTCTGGACAAGCTGTCCAGCAACTATTTTGATGTTTGGAACCTGTCTTTGGAGTGCTCCGGGCCTGCCAGATAACAGCTGTTGCGATGTCGATGTCTGCTGTGGATGCTCCTCATCTGAGCTATTGGAAGCAGCACCCTCTTCCCCCAATGGATGCCAATCTGGGTCAACAACTGGGTCATCCATCACCTCCTCTTCTATGTCATGTGCACCTTCCTCTGTGTCACCGTGTATGGTGGTATAGTGTGCGGGAAGTGGCACCTGAGTCTCATCACGGTCAGAATCTGGCTCTGTACACTGCGAGGACAATGTAGTGCTCTGAGTGAATGTACCAGCAGAATCATCCATCAGCGGCTGTGCATCAGTGCACTCCATGTCAGATTCATCTTGGCCTGGGTAATTCACCATTTGACTTGATAATCCAGGCATGGTATGTGAAAACAGCTCCATGGAGTAATCAGTAGTATGGCCTGCGTCATCCTTCAATCTTGGTTGGGGTGAAGAACACAAGGAAAGGTGTGGTTCATGAACATGAGCCTCCAATGACGACTCAGTGCTTTTACTTTTTACAACTGAAGAAGAGGAGGCGATAGAGCTGGAGGCTGAGTCAGCAATGTAAGACAAAACTTTTTCCTGATGCTCTGGCTTTAAAAGCGGTTTGCCAACTCCTAGAAAACTAAGCGTTCGAGGCCTTATGTAGCCAGACGATGACGCAGGCTCAACACCTCCTGCATTCGGTCCTATTTTTCTCTTGCCACTACCATCAGATCCACCACCAACACCATCATTACCAGCTGCCAACCCCCGCCCAATTCCACGGCCTCTTCCACCAGACTTCCTCATTTTTGGTAGAAATGTAGACAAAATCCAACAAACTATATAGTAATGTAAAACAAGGTACAAGGTGTCTATAGGACAAGGGAGATTTTGAATTTCTGCAGACACTTGTGGACACTGGACACTTTTGGATTGTTTGAGGCCCACTGAATATCTGAGCGCTCTGTCACAGGCTCGATGGCAGAGCTGTGACCAAAGTCACTATAGGATAAGGGAGATTTTTAATTTCTACACACACTTGTGGACACTGGACACTTATGGATTGTGTGAGGCCCACTGAATATCTGAGCGCTCTGTCACAGGCTCGATGGCAGAGCTGTGACGAAAGTGACTAGAGGATAAGGGAGATTTTTAATTTCTGCACACACTTGTGGACACTGGACACTTATGGATTGTGTGAGGCCCACTGAATATCTGAGCGCTCTGTCACAGGCTCGATGGCAGAGCTGTGACCACAGTCACTAGAGGATAAGGGAGATTTTGAATTTGTGCACACACTTGTGGACACTGGACACTTATGGATTGTGTGAGGCCCACTGAATATCTGAGCGCTCTGTCACAGGCTCGATGGCAGAGCTGTGACCAAAGTCACTAGAGGATAAGGGAGATTTTGAATTTGTGCACACAGTTGTGGACACTGGACACTTATGGATTGTGTGAGGCCCACTGAATATCTGAGCGCTCTGTCACAGGCTCGATGGCAGAGCTGTGACCAAAGTCACTAGAGGATAAGGGAGATTTTTAGTTTCTGCACACACTTGTGGACACTAGACACTTATGGATTGTGTGAGGCCCACTGAATATCTGAGCGCTCTGTCACAGGCTCGATGGCAGAGCTGTGACCAAAGTCACTAGAGGATAAGGGAGATTTTGAATTTCTGCACACACTTGTGGACACTGGACACTTATGGATTGTGTGAGGCCCACTGAATATCTGAGCGCTCTGTCACAGGCTCGATGGCAGAGCTGTGACCAAAGTCACTAGAGGATAAGGGAGATTTTGAATTTGTGCACATACTTGTGGAAGCTGGACACTTATGGATTGTGTGAGGCCCACTGAATATCTGAGCGCTATGTCACAGGCAGAAATTGGCTAGTGTATCACAAACTACAAGGTGTATGTAGAATTGGGCAGAATAGGAATCTCCCTAGAGTGCAGGTCTGTAAGAACGGAACATGTCCTCGACTTATTCTCACAGAGTGACACACTGATAGCTTCACTGTGGCTGTGATAACAGCCGTTACATGGTACTGTGTGAGGAGCGTACACCGCTGTATGGTCTGAAAAAATGCACGCTCAGTACCTCAGCAGGACAAAAAAAAAAATTGGGATTGCTTTTAAAAAAGCAGTTTGCGGAGCAGTGGGTAAACAGCAATGCAGGAATGTCAGGAAGCCTTAGAAGGCAGCCCAACAACCAACACCACTGATACACCACTATATAGCCTCCCCTTGCACTGCACAGTGACTGGTGTGTTGTACAGGCAAAATCGCTAGCAGCAGAAGCAGTTTTTTTTTCTTCTCAGCAGGACAAAAAAAAAAATTGTGATCGCTTTTAAAAAAGCGGTTTGCGGAGCAGTGGGTAAACAGCAATGCAGGAATGTCAGGAAGCCTTAGAAGGCAGCCCAACAACCAACACCACTGATACACCACTATATAGCCTCCCCTTGCACTGCACAGTGACTGGTGTGTTGTACAGGCAAAATCGCTAGCAGCAGAAGCAGTTTTTTTTTCTTCTTCTCAGCAGGACAAAAAAAAAAATTGGGATTGCTTTTAAAAAAGCAGTTTGCGGAGCAGTGGGTAAACAGCAATGCAGGAATGTCAGGAAGCCTTAGAAGGCAGCCCAACAACCAACACCACTGATACACCACTATATAGCCTCCCCTTGCACTGCACAGTGACTGGTGTGTTGTACAGGCAAAATCGCTAGCAGCAGAAGCAGTTTTTTTTTCTTCTTCTCAGCAGGACAAAAAAATTGGGATTGCTTTTAAAAAAGCAGTTTGCGGAGCAGTGGGTAAACAGCAATGCAGGAATGTCAGGAAGCCTTAGAAGGCAGCCCAACAACCAACTCCACTGATACACCACTATATAGCCTCCCCTTGCACTGCACACACAGTGACTGGTGTGTTGTACAGGCAAAATCGCTAGCAGCAGAAGCAGTTTTTGGTGTCTTCTTCCCTGCCTAATGCTCTCCCTACAAAATCAGCAGCAGCAGCAGCACTCTCTATTCTGAGATCAGCATGAGTAACATGGCGGTCGGCGTGCACGCCCTTTTATACCCCCTGTGACGCCCACCAAAGCAAGCCAATCACTTGCATGCCCTTCTGAAAGATGGTGGTGACCCGTGCCTATGTCATCACGTTGCCCACAGTGTCCGTGGATCCTGATTGGCTGAAAAAGAGCGCAAAACAAACTTTTGAAACGCGACTTTGGCGCGTAAGTCGCCGACCTCATGGCCGACCTCATCCTAGGGTCGGGTTTCGTTTCATGAAACCCGACTTTGCCAAAAGTCGGCGACTTTTGAAATTTTTCGACCCGTTTCGCTCAACTCTATTTATGAGTGAATGATTCGTGACGCCACCTGTGGTGTTCGGCAATGAAGATGTTAAGCCGACGCTGCAGACAGATCCTCTGGGACAGATGTTGTGGTGCATCTTTGATGTTATGGCCCTCCACAGGTAGGGCTATAGTCCCAGGGCAGTGTAGATGGAGAGGTAGTGAAGAGACGTAGATGGTGCAGTGCCAGGCACAGAGATGTAGCAGTGCTGAGTGTGTTGGCACAGGAATAACTGGAGGACACCAAGGCATGTAGTTCCAAAGCTTTACTCACAGTCTGTTGTGCATACAGGTGCCCGCATCCATGCCGTGTCCTCCGGGTAAGGGGATCAGTCAACCTCCAAGCTAGATGAAGCACTCCGTTCCAACACTCCGCCAACATGTGCCTTTTCTGAACGTCTCCCTCTATTGCTACACCACCCCTTTAACATAGTCAATATCTTTGTAACTCCGAACGTCTTAAAAAAAATAATAATTCCTGCTATTCCATTTGAGTGGGCTAAACCTCCATGCCTTTAATGTCTCCTCCACCTCCCCCAATACATTCTACAGTATTCTTAGTTGTTTTCCTTCATGTAGAATTAACCCTAGAACGCATACCCATAGAAATCTACACATTCACGCACCTGGGGCCTTTTAGGCCTGTTTACAATTATCATGGAATAACTCAAATAAAAATACTTTTCAAAGTTTATTGCAAAGTAAGGATGCATTCCCACTAGCGCTGGGGTCTGCCAGGATGGGATTGCGTAATGGATCTGACCTCCTGGTGACCCCAGCTAAGGCTGGTGAACGCATACCTGGGGCCTCGCAGGCCTGCCAGGTTACTTGTTTTCTATTTTCTGTAAAATTACTTTAGTTAGAATTTTGAAACTCTAGGTATTCCTCAGGTATATAGTTGTTAGTAATTTCCAGTTGTTCATATATTTTTATGTTATAGGCATTTCGGTATAACAACCTTTTTTTGGAACTACCCCATATTCACGCACCTGGGGCCTTTTAGGCCTGTGTGCAAATAACACGGAATAACTCAAATAAAAATACTTTTCAAAATTTATTTTACAATTGCAAAGTAAGGATGCATTCCCACTAGCGCTGGGGTCCGCAAGGAGGTGATCCGTAATGGATCCGTAATCCGTAGAGCAAGTGTTTTCACTATGTCGGAACGGAACATAGGTCTTTCTGGACTGGAGCATCAGCTTCTTTGCCACAATAAATCAGACCATTCATCCCATAATAGCTTGCTGAATCGCACATCCAGAAAATTTTTATGCCATACTTAGCTGGCTTACTGGGCATATACTGAATGAATTTGCAACGTCCCCTAAAGGCAAGAAGTTGCTCGTCCACTGTCACATTATCACTGGAATGGTAAAGCTTTGTACAGTTCTTGATAAAAAGATTCCAGACATAGCTAATAGGGGCTAATTTATCGGTTGCCAACCTCACAGGGCGAGTTCTCTTTTCACCAAAACGAAGGCATCTCCGAATACCCTCAAATCTATTGATGGACATAGTAGCTTTGTAGTGTAGATCTGCAAATGGGTTCTGAAATAACTCTCTGATTGGAACATCGTATGATTTTGTTGACCCTGCCAGAAGAGTAAGGCCAATATAAGCATATAGTTCCTCTTTAGTTATATTTTTCCATGTTTTTTTTCTTCCTGACGCGATACACAAAACTACCTCATCTGCAATATCATCCGAAACAAATTTACAGAAAACATCTCTTTTGGACATGAATTGGGGAATTCCGACAGCTCCTTGAGCAACTCTAATAATGTTATGTGATGGGGTGCGTGCAGGAGCCGCAGCAGTACTGTTCCAAAAAATATTTGTTTTAGATGTTCTATTTGAACGTTCTGCTGGATCCTCTACTTCTTCATCATCTGAAGAATCGCTGGACGATGAAGTTGATACATTAGCTGGTGGCATGTACTCTTCATCAGACAAAGAAATTTCACTTTCTTCATCACTATTGAAAACAATCACTTAGATTTCATGGTCAGTCAATCCCCTGGAAGTAGACTGTGCCATTGTAATTTTAGATGTCAGTAAACTAAAAAGAAAAAAAAAAAGATTACAATCAGGCTTGTGCACTGTAAACAGTACGTGATAAGACTCTTTGTTAGGGTCCCAGCATACCAAGCGATATAAAGCAGGTAAAGTGCAGCCCCCCTCCTCTTACCTCCAACAGATCACTTTCTAGTAGTGCAGTAGAAGCCTCTGGTTTTGGAGCTCAGAAAGTTTCTATTTCCAGACAAAAGAAAGCTGACTTCTTCCTCCAAAGTCTCTCCAGCAATTAGGACAAAAAGACCTGCGATGAGGTCAGAGACACATGACTTTGTGAGGGAGCCTCCCTTCCAAGATCACATGACCATGTTGTCATGCAGAACCCACACTCTTCCCAGCAGTAGCAGAGTCATAAAAGTTCTTCCCCAGCAACAATACAGACAAAAAGACTGAGTATCACATGTAAACCTAGTACAGGCCTAAAAGGCCCCAGGTGCGTGAATATAGGGTAGTCCCAAAAAAAGGTTGTTATACCAAAATGTCTGTAACATAAAAATATATGAATAACTGGAAATTACTAACAACTATATACCTGAGGATTACCTAGATTTTCAAAATTCTAACTAAAGTACTTTTACAGAAAATAGAAAACAAGTAACCTGGCAGGCCTGCGAGGCCCCAGGTATGCGTTCTAGGGTTAACCTACAAGGAAAGAAAGGGTTTATTTTAATTCCGATATTTCTGTCCCATTGACTTGCATTGGTTTCCGGTATCGGAATCGGCAATATCCGATACTTTTTGGGTATCGGTCCGATCCAATCCGATCCGAAATTTCCCAATATCGGAAGGTATCACTCAACACTACTCGTGATGTCAGGAATTTTGTGCGGTCCTGTGGGACTTGTTCTCGGTCCAAACCCTGTTCTTGTTCTAGTGGATTGTTAGTGCCACTGCCGGTGCCAGGAGGCCATGGACTCATATTTCAATGGATTTTATTTCCGACCTCCCTGTCTCTCAGGGAATGACTGTTATCTGGGTGATCTGTGATAGATTTTCCAAGATAGTCCATCTTGTACCACTGCCGAAGTTGCCATCCTCTTCTGAGTTGGTGCCCTTTGTTTACAGCAGGTGGTTCGTTTGCACGGTATTCCGGAGAACATTGTGTCAGACAGAGATTAGTCCAGTTTGTTTCCAAATTGTGGAGAGCTTTTTGTTCTAAACTGGGAATTCAGTTGTCCTTCTCTGCGTTTCACCCTCAGACCAATGGGCAGACTGAGAGAGCAAACCAGACTTTGGAAACCTATTTGAGATGTTTTGTGTCTGCTGATCAAGATGACTGGGTCTCTTTTTTGCCCTTGGCTGAATTTGTTCTAAATAATAGGGATAGTTCTGCCACTTTGAGGTCTCCTTTTTTCTGCAACTTCGGGTTGAATCCTCGGTTTTCTTCAGGGCAGGTGGAGGCTTCGGCCTGTCCAGGTGTTGATTTTGTGGTAGAGAGAATGCAGCAGATTTGGGATCAAGTAGTGGATAAGTTGTTTCACTCTCAGGAGAAGGCCCAACGGTTTGCCAACCGGCATAGGACTGTTGGTCCCCGGTTTAAAGTGGGTGACATGGTTTGGCTGTCCTCAAAAAATATTAGGAAAAAGCAATTAGTTCCAGCTGCGTGTAAAAAATTTCTTCTTTATTTCAACATTAAAATTATGTCATCTTCATAGTAAATGCCATACACACGGACACGGCAACGCGTTTCGATCTGTAAGATCTTTGTCAGAGCCATAGAGATACACTGATCTCAGCTGAAAAGGAATTGCAAATTTTGTTTAATCAAAAAAACAGTAAATTTAAAAATCTATCTGGCAAGCAATTTATAGCCCTAAGAGAATTAAAATCAATGACAGATATTGTTATAAAAATGTCAGATAAAGGTGGGGTAGTTGTGGTTCTAGATTCTAAAGATTATTATGATAAAATGATTGAGTTATTGTCAGATGAATTGACATACAGGAAACTGGATTATAACCCTTTAGAACAATTTAGGGATAAAACTAATCAAATTATCATGGAAGGTTTGGAGTTAGGAGTCATTACTAAAAAACAGGCAGAATATCTGCAAGTGAAAAAACCGGTGCTTCCAATTATATATGGAGTACCCAAAATACACAAAGGCTGTGGCATTCCTCCTATGCGACCGATTGTCTCGGGCATCGGTTCAGCACATGAGCATTTGTCACAATGGGTTGACTAATTGTTGCAACCCCTAGTACAGAGGATGCCTGGCTATATTAGAGATTCCAAACAGGTGTTACAAATATTTTCTAACAAGATGTGGCTGTCATCACATTCATGGCTTAGTTGTGATGTAGTATCATTATATACATGTATCCCTCATGATTTAGCAATAAGAGCTTTGCAATTTCATTTAAAAAGGTTTAGTAATTACTCTATGGATCTAATTAATTATATTTTGCAAGTAGTAATATTTTTGATGTCACATATTTTTTTTTCCTTCAACCAGTGTTATTATTTACAGTTGAAGGGAGTAGCCATGGGAGCCAAATTTTCACCGTCCCTTGCAAATCTGGTTATGTCGTATTGGGAATATGAATTTATTTTCTCAGATTCCAATCCTTTTTATGGACAGGTGGCATGGTATGGCAGATATATCGATGATACCCTATTAATTTGGGATGGAGATGTATCTGCCATACCTGCCTTTATGCTATATCTAAACTCTAATCAATACAATATTAAATTTACGCATGAACATAATATGGAACATATATCTTTTTTGGATTTGGATTTATTTGGTGTTGAGGGGGAAATAATCTCTACGAAAACACATCATAAACCCTATAGTGGGAATACCATCTTACATGCGACCAGCAGTCACAATAAACATACCCTCAAAGCAATACCAGTAGGAGAACTCATTAGGGTTAAACGTAATTGTAGTGAAGAGAGTAATCTAGATAGTGAACTGGAACATGTAAAGAAAAAATTAAAAAATCGCATGTATCCGGATTGGTCTTTAAATCGAGCACAACAAATAGTAAAAAATAAAAAACGTAATAAAATGATTTTTTCTGGTGGCAATGCAAATGAGACAGTTATTGGAAAAAAACCGTATATTTGTTTTCAGTTTAGTCGCCAATTTCCACAAATCAAGGGAATCATTAATAGATATTTGCCCATTTTATATGAAGATAGTAAATTGGCAGATATATTAAAGCCAGGTATTAATATAGTATCGAGAAGAGCTCCTACATTGGGAGACAAATTATCACCTAATTTATTTTCTCTCAATAATAAAACTAATAAAACCTGGTTAACCTGCAATGTTTTTTTCAGATGTGGAGCTACAAAATGCAAAACATGTAGATACGCAAATGTCACAAAAAAATTTTCTGATGCGGCAAATAAAGTGCAATATACCATAAAACAATATATCAATTGTAATTCAACTAATGTAATATACAAGATAGATTGCACTATTTGCAAATTATCATATATAGGGTGCACATCTAGAAAAATGAAGATGCGCATTAGGGAACATCTACATGATATTGAGAATACGAATAACATGAATCGTAATATATCAGCTGTGTCGCAGCATTTCATTAGGCACCATGCTAGAAATATCTCGAGTTTTAAAGTGCAAGGAATAGAACAGGTTAAAATTCCTTTCCGTGGAGGAGATTCAAAGCGACGCCTGTTAACAAGAGAGGCTTTTTGGATTTATCACCTAGATGTCCGATCCCCGAATGGTCTAAATAAACGAAATGACCTAATGCTTCATTATTGTTGAAAAGATAAATATTTTTCTTTTGCAACATGTGTTTTAATTTATTTTGTACATTGCTATGTAATTTTAATGAGTTAATTGTCATGTGATTGTATTTGTGCATGTCATTGGATCAAATGTAGTATATATGCAGCTGAGATCAGTGTATCTCTATGGCTCTGACAAAGATCTTACAGATCGAAACGCGTTGCCGTGTCCGTGTGTATGGCATTTACTATGAAGATGACATAATTTTAATGTTGAAATAAAGAAGAAATTTTTTACACGCAGCTGGAACTAATTGCTTTTTCCTATTGATTACACGTCAGTCCAGATGGAGCTCCGAGGTCTGCGGTGAACACTTGGTGAGCTGGCTTTTGTTTGTTCTCAAAAAATATTCCTATGAAAGTTGCGTCTCCAAAATTTAAGCCAAGGTTCATTAGACCTTATAAGGTTTTGGAAATTCTTAATCCCATTTCTTTCCATTTGGCTCCTCCAGGAACGTTCGAGATTCACAACGTCTTTCATGAATCTTTGTTGAAAAGGTTTGTGGAGCCAGTAGTTCCCATGGCTGTGCCCCCTGATCCTGTATTGGTTAAGGGTAATCTGGAGTATAAAGTAGAGAAGGTATTGGATTCTCGTCTGGCTAGACAGGGACTCCTTTACTTGGTCAAGTGGAAAGGTTATGGTCAGGAGGATAATTCTTGGGTATTTGCTTCGGACATTCATGCCGAGAGATTGGTTCGTGCCTTTCACCGGGCCCATCCTGATCGGCCTAGTGGCGTGGGTGAGGCTTTGGTGACCCCTCCTCAATGGGAGGGTACTGTTGTGAACACTTTTGACCTGGCTTCTGAGTTTGGGCTCCCTCTGGTGGTTGCTCCTGGTAATGCAGCTGGTCTAGCTGACAGAAGTCAAACACCTGAGCTGGATGATTGGAGGTTAGGTGTTACAGACTGGGGAGATTTAAGTGAACAACCTTCCCTCAGCACCTTGCTGGTGATTTGGTACCGCAGACAGAATTGTGAATAAAGCCCTCGGAACTACATACATTTGTGTCATTTGCCTCCTTTCTGCGCCTCTCACCCAGCACTGCTACATCCTCCACTCCACACTGCCTCACCAACTACAGACTCATCTCAACTGCCCTGGGACTACAGCTCTGCCAGTGGAGAGCTTCATCAACTCTGCTGCATCATAACATCTGTCCCAGAGAAGCAACACAGCAGTGCTGGTCACCACTGACCAGAAACCACATGTGGCATCATGAATTCATACAAACTCTATTCTCATCTAATTACACCCATTTTACATGACCACCTGGGGCCACAGACCGGGTCACCGCCACTGTGACACATCCCTTTAAGACGACCTGCCTGATACCGAGTATCCCATGACGCGTTGGGCGCGTCACAAGCAGGAGACGTCCTGATAAATGTGGACTGGACCAGTGTCCAGAAAACTAAAAGAGTTACTATAAGTCTTAGAGGAATTAGGGTTAGGCTGGAGTTACACTACCGTAGAATACGGACGAGTACTAAGTGAGAAAACATCACATAGCACTTGGCCCAGTGTTGATCTATGGGGCAGATCACATCTGCAATTATTTTCTCATGCCAAATCGGCATGCAAGAACAATCCTAGCATGCTGTGATTGGCACCGAGACTTAGCTGAGTCTCGGAACACTCGCACCCATATAATTCTATGGGTGTGAGTGACACAAAGTACATCACTCAGATATCATCCGAGTGTGGTGCGATATATGCCGATGTCGGAAGCTGAGGAGATGGAGAAATTTGTTTCTCGGCCTCCTCAGCAGCTGTGCTCCAATTCTCTCTGTGCGAGAGGATCGGAGCACAGTAGCATGACACTTGGCTCCCGCTCGCAGCAGAGCAGGAGCCGAAGGTCATTAGCATATTGTGTTGTGAACACTTTTGACCTGGCTTCTGAGTTTGGGCTCCCTCTGGTGGTTGCTCCTGGTAATGGAGCTGGTCTAGCCGACAGAAGTCAATCACCTGAGCTGGATGATTGGAGGTCAGGTGTTAAAGACTGGGGAGATTTAAGTGAACAACTGTTAGGCATCGGGTTCCTGCGGTGGTTCAGCACGAATCCAGAGCCTCACATTCTGCGGTCTCCCATTGTCTCTCGACCGCAGAGGAGATTGCTCTGTCCTGCCCAGACCTTCTCTGTGGGTCTGGCTATTGCTGCCACCTTTGGGTCAGTAATGGCAATGCAGGCTGCTCAGTAGCAAATCGCTCCTGAGGCTAAGTCCCTCCGTCACTCTACTGAGCATGCTCACGAGACAATCTCCCATTGGAGATCGGGAGTCACATGCCCAGGTCCTTCTCGTGAGCTGATTGGTCCATCTCCCGGCTATAAAAGGTTCGCATGGCCGCTCGGCCATGCGCTAGTATAGTCTCTAGTTGCTACTGTGTGAATGATGATGGATGCATGAACCTGCGAATGACTCATTAAGATCCCCTCCCTCTGATATTACGAGTGTGTATAGGGACTTAGCTATAGAGTCTGCACCAGCCAGTGGCAAGCTACCAGCCACTACAGCATCTACACAGTACTAGCGTCCGACAGTGTGCCCCCACTTGGGCATAGTCGATTAGCGGCAGTGTCTGTTGCCGCGCTGCAGTCTACAGCTCCTCCTGGCATCCGCAGTTGCGACGCAGCACGCACGGTAGGTCTAGACGGACTCTGACCCTCCACCTTGGGCCCAGCTCCTGTGACCATATACCGTGCATGCACTTCTCTGAGACCTGTCAGTCCAACAGGCTCAGTATTTAAGTTAATACTTTAACGTCTCTGTGAGGTCAACAGAGTACGTCCAGTGCACACCGGGTGACGTTCAACCCATGTGCGATATACCACCATATTTAGTGTCCGCCATTATCTAGCAGCAGTGTTAACACCTTCTGCACGGTGGACCCCGGGCAGCGAACGCACTTTACGTTATTTTATATTTAGTGTGTTCCGCCGTCCCTAGCATTATACTAGCGCCAGGGTCTGGCTAGTGATGGCGGACCAGCAGCAGCTTCTGCGTACATTCGGCAGCTGGAGGGCAGGTTAGCTACTCTCGAGAGTGCCACCTCAGCTGCAAAGTTTACTGAGGCTGCTACTCAGGCAGTCGCAGAGGCTTTCTCACGTGTGTCCATGTCCACGGCTGCACTTACAGTTTCCCGCCTTCCGTTGCCCGATAAATTTTCTGGTGACAGTGCCTCCTGCAAGGGTTTTGTGAGCCAGTGCTCTATCCAGCTGGAGTTACTGGCTGCACGATTCCCTACAGAACAGGCCAAGGTGGGGTTTCTCGTTTCCCTTCTGTCGGGCAGGGCGTTGGAGTGGGCCACGCCACTGTGGGAGCGTGGTGACCCAGAGGTTCGGACCACTGCTCAGCTCTTAACATCCCTAAAGCATGTCTTTTTGGGGCCACGGGTCACTCACGACACCTCTCTCCAGTTACTAGCGTTAACACAGGGATCCCTCTCGGTCAGCCAGTACGCCGTCCGTATCCGGACATTGGCTTCCGAGCTGGAATGGCCTGATAAGACCCTCATCCCTGTTTTCTGGAGAGGTTTGGTGGAGCATGTTAAAGATGCTCTATCTACCAGGGAGGTTCCCGTTTGGAAGAGCTGATAGCCATTTCCACCCGCATCGATCTCCGTTTTTCATAGCGCGAGCTGGAGCGTGCTCTATCCAGACGGAAGGTTAGCTTGGCTCCCAACCTCCTTGAACCTCTAGAACCACCCGAGCCGGAGAATTTACCTCCAGAACCCATGGAGGTGTCCCTCACCGATCTCAAGACGCTTTCGGCACAAAGCTCCACGCGCTGTTTCCAGTATCGACAGTCTGGTCACCTGGCTAATGGGTGTTCGCAGTGGCCAAAAAAACAATCGCATCCACTGGTAATTGGTGGAGGTCTATTCGCTATGGAGACCTTCTCCCACAAACCGGCACTCCTAGGGACGTTAGATAGCGGTGATTCCTCCTGGGATGTATGGGTCACAGTGGATTCCGGGGCAGAAGGGAACTTTATGTCCTCGTCCTTCACCCAACAGCATGCTATCCCGTTGGTACCACTTCCTCACCCAGTGCCCATCAGGGTGGTAAACGGATCAGCACCCCTTAGGCTCTCAATTCCACCATCTCATCAGGAGACGCTGTCCCTGCTCATTATGCCGGAGGGCATCGATCAGGTTCTCCTCGGACTTCCCTGACTCCGTGGTCCTCGGGGAAAATATTGGGATGGATCAAAGACTGTGTGGGAAGGTGCATGGGGGGCAGCGACCAAGTAGCCTCTGTGACGGTGCCTGCGGATCTTTCCGCGTCCCCTACTGGGAATCTGAAGACCAGGGCTCCGGTCGCCCTTGAGTCAGTGCCACTGGGCAAGACCTTTGTCCCGCCTCACCAGCGGTCCAAGGTTCTCGCATGGGTGGGTGGTCACTTTGGCTACAAGCAGACCACAAACTCCTGGCAAGGTCTTATTGGTGGCCGCACAGGGCTCGGGACACTAAAAAATACTGTACATTCAGGCATGCGCCTCTTGTGCTCGGAGCAGCTCCTCTAAACAGAGGCCAGCTGGGTTACTGTATCCCTTGCCGGTGCGAGATCGAGCAATGGAGGTTCGCGACAGCTTGGGTCGCACCCCGCATGTCACTCAAGCCTCTAAAGTGAGGATGAAGACACATCGGCGCCCCGCTCCAACTTCTGCTCCTGGCGACTTAGCCATCCCTGACGCCTTCCGCGTGTCCCTTCTCAAACCTGTTCACATGTCCCGGCTTTCCGAGTCATCTGCCGGGACATCAGACTTGTCTTCGGACGAGCCTGAGGCCTATGCCTCTGTGGGACACAAGGTGGTACGTGGCAAAAAACTTTATTTGGCGGATTGGAAGGCTCAGGAGGGGGGCCCTAGTAGTGGGGTAATGTTAGGCGTCAGGTTCCTGCGGCGGTTAAGCAGGAATCCAGAGCCTCACATTCTGCAGTCTCCCATTGTCTCTTGATCGCAGAGGAGATTGCTCTGCAATCCCAGCGTCCCAGAGCGTGCTCACGACACGATCTCCCATTGGAGATTGGGAGTCACATGTCCAGGTCCTTCTCGTGAGCTGATTGGTCCATCTCTGGGATCTGGAAGCTTCCGGAAGGTCCTGGCTATAAAAGGTCCGCATGGCCGCTCGGCCATGCGCTAGTATAGTCTCTAATTGCTACTGTGTGAATGATGATGGATGCATGAACCTGCGAATGACTCAGTAAAATCGCCTCCCTTTGATATTACGAGTGTGTATAGGGACGTAGCTATAGAGTCTGCGCCAGCCAGTGGCAAGCTACAAGCCACTCCAGCATCTACACAGTACTAGCGTCCGACAGTGCGCCCCCACTTGGGCATAGTCGATTAGCGGCAGTGTCTGTTGCCACGCTGCAGTCTACAGCTCCTCCTGGCATCCGCAGTTGCGACGCAGCACGCACGGTAGGTCTAGACGGACTCTGACCCTCCGCCTTGGGTCCAGCTCCTGTGACCATATACCGTGCATGCACTTCTCTGAGACCTGTCAGTCCAACAGGCTCAGTATTTAAGTTAATACTTTAACATCTCTGTGAGGTTAACAGAGTATGCCCAAGTGCACACCGGGTGACGTTCAACCCGTATGTTATACAGTCATGGCCAAAAGTATTAACACCCCTGCAATTCTGTCAGATAATACTCAGTTTCTTCCTGAAAATGATTGCAAACACAAATTCTTTGGTATTATTATCTTCATTTAATTTGTCTTAAATGAAAAAACACAAAAAGAATTGTCCTAAAGCCAAATTGGATATAATTCCACACCAAACATAACAAAGAGGGTGGACAAAAGTATTGGCACTGTTCGAAAAATCATGTGATGCTTCTCTAATTTGTGTAATTAACAGCACCTATAACTTACCTGTGGCACCTAACAGGTGTTGGCAATAACTAAATCACACTTGCAGCCAGTTGACATGGATTAAAGTTGACTCAACCTCTGTCTTGTGTCCTTGTGTGTACCACATTGAGCATGGAGAAAAGAAAGAAGACCAAAGAACTGTCTGAGGACTTGAGAAACCAAATTGTGAGGAAGCATGAGCAATCTCAAGGCTACAAGTCCATCTCCAAAGACCTGAATGTTCCTGTGTCTACCGTGCGCAGTGTCATCAAGAAGTTTAAAGCCCATGGCACTGTGGCTAACTTCCCTAGATGTGGCCGGAAAAGAAAAATTGACAAGAGATTTCAACACAAGATTGTGCGGATGTTGGATAAAGAACCTCCACTAACATCCAAACAAGTTCAAGCTGCCCTCCAGTCCGAGGGTACAACGGTGTCAACCCGTACTATCCGTCGGCATCTGAATGAAAAGGGACTGTATGGTAGGAGACCCAGGAAGACTCCACTTCTTACCCCGAGACATAAAAAAGCCAGGCTGGAGTTTGCCAAAACTTAACTGAAAAAGCCTAAAACATTTTGGAAGAATGTTCTTTGGTCAGATGAGACAAAAGTAGAGCTTTTAGAGCAAAAGCATTAACATAGAGTTTACAGGAGAAAAAAGAGGCATTCAAAGAAAAGTACATGGTCCCTACAGTCAAACATGGCGGAGGTTCCCTGATGTTTTGGGGTTGCTTTGCTGCCTCTGGCACTGGACTGCTTGACCGTGTGCATGGCATTATGAAGTCAGAAGACTACCAACAAATTTTGCAGCATAATTTAGGGCCCAGTGTGAGAAAGCTGGGTCTACCTCAGAGGTCATGGGTCTTCCAGCAGGACAATAACCCAAAACACACTTCAAAAAGCACTAGAGACTTCTAAGGTGGCCAGCAATGAGTCCAGACCTGAATCCCATAGAACACCTGTGGAGAGATCTAAAAATGGCAGTTTGGAGAAGGCACCCTTCAAATATCAGGGACCTGGAGTAGTTTGCCAAAGAAGAATGGTCTAAAATTCTAGCAGAGCATTGTAAAAAACTCATTGATGGTTACTGGAAGCAGTTGGTCGCGGTTATTTTGGCTAAAGGTTGTGCAACCAAGTATTAGGCTGAGGGTGCCAATACTTTTGTCCGGCCCATTTTTGGAGTTTTGGGTGAAATGATCAATGTTTTGCTTTTTGCTTCATTCTCTTTTGCGTTTTTTTATTTAAGACAAATTAAATGAAGATAATAATACCAAAGAATGTGTTTGCAATCATTTTCAGGAAGAAACTGAATATTATCTGACAGAATTGCAGGGGTGTCAATACTTTTGGCCATGACTGTATACCGCCATATTTAGTGTCCGCCATTATCTAGCAGCAGTGTTAACACCTTCTGCACGGTGGACCCCGGGCAGCGAACGCACTTTACGTTATTTTATATTTATTGCGTTCCGCCGTCCCTAACAGCAGCCTTTCCTCAGCTCTTGCCAGTGATTTGGTTTGCTTCCTGAGCATATTTTGAAGTCTGCTTGTCTGCTGCTCCATCCTGCATCTTTCAGATAAGTTATTTTTCTTCTTGAATCTTTTTTTGCATTGGATCCATTTTTGCTTGTCTCTGATTTTTGCTTAGCTGGTGTGTGTTCAGCCTGGTTCCCTGTTGGACCCTGTTCCATATGCCACAGAGTATGTTAGTCTTTTTAGTAACCAGTTCACACCAGAGTTCTGATCTAGTGGGGGAGAGGTCGTGTGGCCTCAGTATTTTTGCATATCAGACGTGTTAGATTTTTCTTAGGGTTTTTTGCGTGATTGCAGACAGTATCCTTTCCTGTCCTATCTAGACAGTTTGGGCCCCATCATTTGCTTACTGTATTCTCTGCCTGTGTTTTGTGCTTCATCTTGTCTCACCGGCAATATATGTTCTGGGGCTATCTATTCCTTTGGGGTACTACTCCGGGGCAGTTTAGCTTTCCCATTTCTCTCTTTAGGCTTAGTTAATTCTTTGGCTGTGCCGAGGCATCTAGGGCATCGTAGGTATGTCCCACGGCTAATTCTAGTTGTGTTGTCAGTTTAGGGGTCTGCAATCCGCTAGCTACCAAGCTCTCTGGTTATCTGGTTGCCTAATCTATTCCCCATTATCCTTCTCGGTTACCTAATCATAACAATATTGCATCTGATGCTCTCGCATCGGATGCCATATGCTAGTGTGGCTCGCTCCAGCCATACTGAACACCTCAGGCAGGTTGCAGAGTTACTGAAGACCTCGGGCAGATTGCAGAGATACTCAAGATCTTGGACAGGTTGCAGAGTTACTGAAGACCTGGGACAGGTTGCAGAGTTACTGAAGACCTGGGACAGGTTGCAGAGTTACTGAAGACCTGGGACAGGTTGCCGAGTTACCGAAGACCTCGGACAGGTTGCAGAGTTACCGAAGACCTCGAACAGGTTGCAGAGTTACTGAACACCTCAGACAAGTTGCAGAGTTACTGAAGACCTTGGGCAGATTGCAGAATAACTGATCACCTCAGGCAGGTTGCAGAGTTACTGAGGACCTTGGGCGGACAGAATGACATTCTGGATAATGCTTTCAAGTAGCGATACTGGAAACCGCAGGAAAGTAGGTGAGGTCCTCCAACAACCTCAAGGTTTCCTGTACCCACAGTGGGTAGCGATACTGGAAACTACAGGTAGGCAGATAGTAAGGTTACTCACTGACTGGAAACCACAGGCAAGCAGGAGACATCCTGATGAATATGGACTGGACCAGTGACCAGAAAACTAAAAGAGTTGCTATAAGTCTTAGAGTAATGCAAAGACCCAGGACGTTCATTACATGGGAGCACGCCGGCTGGAGCACAAGAAAATCACGTGATTCGGGGCAGGGGATAATAAGGATGTGAGGACCAATTTCTATTAATTATGTGACCTCTGGTGGTCATTTACACCCCGACTTACTACTCCGGTGCCTCCTGTTCTTTTTTACTTTCCCTTTTCTACCCCAATGTCTTTATTAGACAGGAAATAGAGCGACTGATAAGTGACAGCTGTTCCCATCCTTGGGGTCATTGGTGGTGCAGCATTTGCCTATCCGGGGATCTCTACAGGCGGACGGGTATCAGATGAATGAATGCATATTACATCAACATAAAACAAATGAATACGCTGATAAAATGTAACATTTTATTGAAGGAAAGTTTTGCAGAAAATCATTTCTGGGGGTTGAAGACTCTTCCGGCAAAGAGAATACTTTTGGTTTTGTAGTCATATAATGTTAAAATAAAGGGATGGTTAAAATGAACACGAGGAGGAAGCATCATGGGGATCGCTTCAAGTGCTGTAGTGCCGGCCGCCTCTGTTCCCTTCTCATCCACACTGAGCACGGCTTTATGGACGGCCTGTGGAGGTGGAGAAAAACAAGCGTATTAATAATTTTGGTATCGACACCTTAAAATACAATTGAATCCACAGATAGATATTAGACTTTAACAAATGTATTGAAATTAGAATATTTTATTTTTCTAATCATTGGGAATAAAAGTACTCCACGGCATCCTATACCCTGATAAGACGTGTATGACACTGCCTCCCGTATCTGTCTCCCTCTATCTAATGTTCTTCACTGCTGCATTGTACACACCATTTGTACCCTTTTTTCAGTGTTTTATGACTTTTTCTTCCTTTCACTATTGCTGAGATGTAATGTCCTCTCATTATTCAGATTCACTATAATACAGCTGCTGAATTCCCTGCCTGAGCTTTTATTCAGGTTATGATAGTCTTTCAAGATTGGCTGTGTTATACCATGTGATGTTATACAGTGCCTTGCAAAAGTATTCAGCCCACTGGAACTTTTCAACCTTTTCCCACATATCATGCTTCAAACAAAGATACCAAATGTAAATTTTTGGTGAAGAATCAGCAACAAGTGGAACACAGTTGTGAAGTTGAACGAAATTTATTGGTTATTTTAAGTTTTTGTGGAAATTCAAAAACTGAAAAGTGGGGCGTGCAATATTATTCAGCCCCTTTAACTTAATACTTTGTTGCGCCACCTTTTGCTGCGATTACAGCTGCAAGTCGCTTGGGGTATGTCTCTATCAGTTTTGTACATCGAGAGACTGAAATTCTTGCTCATTCTTCCTTGGCAAACAGCTTGAGCTCAGTGAGGTTTGAGGGAGATCGTTTGTGAGCAGCAGTTTTCAGCTCTTTCCACAGAGGACACTTTTTATAGATATCTTTGAGAAATGGCTTTCTTCTTGCATCTCTTCCATAAAGGCCAGATTTGTGCAGTGTACTGTTGATTGTTGTCCTATGGACAGACTGTCCCACCTCAGCTGTAGATCTTTGCAGTTTATCCAGAGTGATCATGGGCCTCTTGGCTGCATCTCTGATCAGTCTTCTCCTTGTTTGAGATTAAAGTTTAGAGAGACGGCAGGTCTTGGTAGATTTGCAGTGGTATGATACTCCTTCCATTTGAATATGATCGCTTGCACAGTGCTCCTTGGGATGTTTAAAGTTTTGGAAATCATTTTGTATCCAAATCCAGCTTTAAACTTCTCCACAACAGTATCACGGACCTGCCTGTTGTGTTCCTTGGTCTTCATGATGCTCTCTGTGCTTCAAACAGAACCCTGAGACTATCACAGAGCAGGTGCATTTATACAGAGACTTGATTACACACAGGTGGGTTATATTTATCATCATTAGACATTTAGGACAACATTGGATCATTCAGAGATCCACAATGAACTTCTGGAGTGAGTTTGCTGCACTGAAACTAAAGGGGCCGAATAATATTGCACGCCCCACTTTCCAGTTTTTAATTTCCACAAAAATTTAAAATAACCAATAAATTTCATTCAACTTTACAATTGTGTCCCACTTCTTGTTGATTCTTCACCAAAAATTTACATTTGGTATCTTTATGTTTGAAGCATGATATGTGGGAAAAGGTTGAAAAGTTCTAGGGGGCCGAATACTTTCGCAAGGCACTGTAGCTACAAGGCATTATAGAAAAGTCCGCAAGACTGCTGTCTGGCTGGTGTAATCTTCTACAATGTGTAAAATAGTGTCCACCTTTTTTTGGTAATTTGCCCCAAACAAATCAAATATAATTACAATTTTCCAGGTTCAGCAAATTACCCAAAATTCAGTAGAAATTTAATTAGCATCCAATCAAGTTGCTCATCTCTAATAGATATGAGATAGTTCAAGGAGACAAAATATGCAGCATTCAAAGTCTAACTGGAGTCGGCTAAGAAAGTATAGGAAACCAGAGTAATAGTGCGTGCCATAAAACACCTGCTGTGGACCGGTGGTACCATTGATAGGCGCAGGTCGAGGCGAGTTTGTTATTTTTTTGATTTTTGTCACTTTGAATCCAGTAAAATGGTGGCTGGGTGGCAGCTCTATGACATAATTTGTGCAAATCCAATTCCCCAAAATTCATAATCACTTGAATCTATAAATTTTGAAAAATTCTAAGCAACTTTGATATGATTTGCTCATCTTTAATAGATAAAGAGATTAAACTTACCTTAGAAATCTTTACTTTGGTGTCTACAGTGATACCAGATAGATCAGCGCTGTCTGAGAAGACATCTACTACTTTCAGTTTCTTTAACGTTTCTTTCAGGTTGAGATTTCCAGTGATGGAGAATTTGGGGAGGAATAAGTCCACCACTCTGTATAAAGTGAAAATTACCAAAGTTATGTACACAGCCATCCTCACTGATAAGTTAAGTTTGCCAGGGGCAGACATATGTATTTTGCTAGGCATAGATGTATCTTTAAGTCATAGGGGGACACACATACATGAATATAATAAAGTACAATATATCCACCAGAAAAATACTTAGAGTCATGATGAGATTATGAGAGGATATTATACAACAGTGACACAAAAAGTAGAAGGAAGGAGAATGTAAGGAAGAGGTTGTGTAAGAATTGATACATTAAATGGATGACTGGGTGACTGAAGACCGACCTCCATAACCCCCATAATGGCTACCTATGGCAACAACTTATCCATCACCTTTGGAGTAAGTATATGAAAAATACTCCAAAGAAACATCCTTATTCCATTATTAGTAAAATACATGAATAGTGCCTCATTAAATCTATTAACATGGAGATGATTCTCAATTAAATGAGAGAAAGGAGAGCCTAGAATCCAAATCCATTTCAACCGTATATTATTTTTATTTATCAAAAAAGATACACGTTGGAGATACAGGAAAATAACAGAACCAATAAAATGGGTAATCACATGAGGCCCGATACTAGAAAAACAAGCAGACAGCCTATAATGGGCATGTATAGCCAAAAGACAAATACCACAGGTTTGCAATATAGTCACAATGACAATGATAAAATGGCATAGAGAGTAATCACTGAACCAGCCACAGAACAAATGGTTAATCTATTGTACAAGAGTCGCTGTCAAACAGCAACCCCAGGGCAATGTTATGTGTTGTGTGGTACACAGATAGAAATGACAGTGCCAATGACTGGTAAACTGAGTGTAGGTCAACCAATATGTCCTAAGACTAAATGTGTGAGAAACTCAAACATACGCCATGTCAGTGTGTCATAAATCATATAGTAAACGATCCTGTGGGAAACGTCAGAAATAAGCTCAAATGAGCTGGTTAAACATACCCATCATGTCCCAGTGTGTAGTAGGCGTCAGCTTGTGTGCCCCTACGCGCGTTTCGCGGTATAGGAGACCGCTTCCGCGAAACGCGCGTAGGGGCACACAAGCTGACGCCTACTACACACTGGGACATGATGGGTATGTTTAACCAGCTCATTTGAGCTTATTTCTGACGTTTCCCACAGGATCGTTTACTATATGATTTATGACACACTGACATGGCGTATGTTTGAGTTTCTCACACATTTAGTCTTAGGACATATTGGTTGACCTACACTCAGTGCCAATGACTGGTAAACTGAGTGTAGGTCAACCAATATGTCCTAAGACTAAATGTGTGAGAAACTCAAACATACGCCATGTCAGTGTGTCATAAATCATATAGTAAACGATCCTGTGGGAAACGTCAGAAATAAGCTCAAATGAGCTGGTTAAACATACCCATCATGTCCCAGTGTGTAGTAGGCGTCAGCTTGTGTGCCCCTACACGCGTTTCGCGGAAGCGGTCTCCTATACCGCGAAACGCGCGTAGGGGCACACAAGCTGACGCCTACTACACACTGGGACATGATGGGTATGTTTAACCAGCTCATTTGAGCTTATTTCTGACGTTTCCCACAGGATCGTTTACTATATGATTTATGACACACTGACATGGCGTATGTTTGAGTTTCTCACACATTTAGTCTTAGGACATATTGGTTGACCTACACTCAGTTTACCAGTCATTGGCACTGTCATTTCTATCTGTGTACCACACAACACATAACATTGCCCTGGGGTTGCTGTTTGACAGCGACTCTTGTACAATAGATTAACCATTTGTTCTGTGGCTGGTTCAGTGATTACTCTCTATGCCATTTTATCATTGTCATTGTGACTATATTGCAAACCTGTGGTATTTGTCTTTTGGCTATACATGCCCATTATAGGCTGTCTGCTTGTTTTTCTAGTATCGGGCCTCATGTGATTACCCATTTTATTGGTTCTGTTATTTTCCTGTATCTCCAACGTGTGTCTTTTTTGATAAATAAAAATAATATACGGTTGAAATGGATTTGGATTCTAGGCTCTCCTTTCTCTCACCTTTGGAGTAAGACCTAATGTAGCCTCTATGATGAAAAAGAAAAAGGGACAGATATCTCCTTACTGCTTGCGCATTGAATTCTTCCACTTGATAATTATTTCTTTATCAAAATTCTGTTCTATTTCGGACAACTTCCCCTCCTTTGGCAAAATGAATAAGGCATTGGCATCTCCTTTATAAGGTATGGAGACCACGATGGCCTCATCAGTGAAGGCCACTTTGTACATCCCTGTTCTGCTCATGAACGGCACCTTCACAGTTGTGTTCGTGTTGACATGAAAATCTCCTTCTTTGGTCGATGCTTCCTCAAATGGTTTTTCCCATTTTCCTAGAAAGAAACGAAGAAAAAGTAACATTATATCACAGAAATGTGTGAAGTATCAGTAGCTGAGCGGTGATATTGGATGGCAGAAACTATTTATACCCAATATGGAACATGATTGAAAGCCAAGCCCAGCACCCAAGTGATACCTCCTCATCATCTCCCTCATTTTGATGTTTTAGAAACTTCTCCAACAATTTAACCCTCAGAACACTACTGCAGGAAAAGGAGGGAAATTTACTAGGTTTGGTGAACTATGTGTTTTAAGTGATTACCTCTGAAATAAATGAAGTTGATGAGGACAAAAATGGCATCCTTATCTACACTGTCCAGCAGGTCGGCGATCTTGCCATGGGTGTTCTTCTCCACAAAGTTGTTGATCTTATTTTTTGCTTCATCAGTGTTCTTGAAATCAGTAGAGAACGCCTCAGAGTGATAAAGCTTCTTGGCCTCATCTAAGAACGTCTGGAGAATCTTGTGCTCCTGGGAGATGAAGAGCGCATTCCCACCGCTAAGCTGCAGCTCCCTGTCCACATCATTCAGAAGATTCAGAAGATGGTGGAAACCTTCATGGATTTCTTGTTCTGAGATCTCAGAAGTGTTGAAACCGATTCCTTCAATGATCTGTGAGTGGGTCTGACCCTTTGCACCAAGTGACAGGAAAGCAAATGCTGTAGAAATACTGACTGGGGAGAAGACAATGTTCTCAGAAGGATTATCTAAAGCCACCTGCCGATACAGGTCAAAGGAGAATTTGGAATTGTATTGAGCTATCTTGTGGCAAGGCATGGACTCATTATGGTGATGGTGGTGCTTCTTGACATGGTGCCTCCCTTTCTTGTGGTGGTCGTCTTTGTGGTCATGGTCATCTTTGTGGTCATGGTCATCTTTGTCATAATGGTCATCCTTGTCATGTTTATGTTTTCCTTTATGATGATCAGCAAAGGCCAATGTGAAAAGTAGAGCTACACCCAAAAACAAAAGGACCTTCATGTCTCTGAAAGAAAAAGAAAAAATGTTCTTTGATATAAATAACTAATAATGACGTAGGCTTTATGTTTTCGAGTAGGATCTCATATTGAGTACAAAATAATGTATCAGTATATTCAGCTTTCTTGGCTTCAAATTGTAATAATGCCTATAATGAATGAGATTGAATATCCCGAAATACTAGACAGGTTTGGCACTGATTTTGAAATTAAGTTGCACCATTTCTATACTATTGATCTCCTTGTCAATGCTTTTAAAGAGGTTTCATGGTGAAAAACAAGATACCACCTACAGTATAAATATTGATTGGTGGGGGCTGATCGCTGGGACTCACACCGATTGCACAACTGGGGAGTTATATCATTGACTGGGCACTTTTACCCCATTTGAGTGACGATGCAGTGCACGTTCCCGACCACCTTTCCATTCAATTTCCATTGGGCTGCCGACAAGAGAGACTCTCAATAGCTCAATAGGAATTGAATGGCACAGAGAATGCACAACACCGCTCCATTCTAGCATGGATGCGACTTCCCTATTCTGATTGGTGCTGGTTCCAACCAATAAGTTTTATCACCAATCCTAAGCATAAATATGGACAATAAGGAGAATGTGGTGGGCCAGCCAGTGAAATTAACCTTTTATTAACTCATACTAACAAAAGGTTTTTTGCACTGGATGTGCCACCACGCTCTCCATGTTTGTTTAATGGTGGCGACATTTGGATCAAGTCAAGAGAGGATTGCACCTCATTTTCAAATATCCAGTTCAGTTGTTTTACTTTTAGTTATCCAAAGGATAGGTGATAATTTGTTTTGAAGACAACCCTATTAACCATTCTTCAAAGGAAAGTAAATGGGTAGGATACATGGTGATTGGTGCCACCTCTACTTTTGGAGAACAAGACATTTCCATGCATTCCACAAATAGCTGATTGGTGGCACTGAAAAATAACTGAACATTTTCTGCAAAGTTTCCCAACAGATGAGGAATGATTGCTTTGGACACCCTTAGCTCATTATTAGGGGAACCCATCTAACATACACTGTTTAAAAGTGGACTACCCCTTGAAAAGTAAAGAAAGTAGAAATCGTGAAACAATGACAAAATCCATCCAGTTTGGCAAATCTTTTGATACATTTTACTATCAGAATAAATGGAAACTTAATTGTCTCATTGCAGAATATCAAAATCATTTAATATTGGATGCGAAAGAAAGAGAACACGAAAAAAAAAACAACCATCCAAATGTAAGTGTGAAGAGCCATACTCACAATTTTTTGGATTCTCCAGACTTTGCATCTGTCTATAGCTTCACAGATGACTTTATATAGGACATTGATGCATCCTGTAGCGTAAGCTGAGTTTTCTGTAATCATTAACCTCGTTTACTCTGGAATGTAGTTCATATTTGTCAGAAAGTCAATATTAGTCAATATAAAGCTAAATTTGTGCTTCCTCCCAATATCCAGAGCTTCACTTGGTCAAAGTGGACATGAGATTCAATGATATATGGTTAAAATG